>NW_026441679.1:0-230000 GCF_025612915.1 Magallana angulata
GACAGCAAGGATGACGGCATCTTAGTTAATGTAGATGTGATGGCTTACACCTGTTGGGACTACAGCTAACTTCAGACTTGATGGCTTACACCTGTTGGACTACGACTAACTTAAGACCTGGACGTTTGCAAGTGCAGTACAAAGAGTTTTCTCTGGAAGTATTGGAGAAAGGGAAAAGAATGAATTGAGGACGGCGTGTAGAAGCTTTAGTTAAGTGTGAGGCTTAACCTTGCTTTAGTTAAGTGTGAGGCTTAAACTTGCTGGCATACTGGTTTTCTTTTTCATAGGAAGTTATTTAACTGTTCGCAGTTTCTGCACCGTATGTACAAATACCCTCCCAATCCCATCTTGATTTCACCTTTAATGTTTTTATATGTAGGGTGTAATGGTCCAATCGTACACACTAAAAAATAACTTAGCGAATCTATTAAACATCTCCATTCTACGACTCGGAGACCTTTTTTCCACGCTGCAGTTTCAATCTTTCTTGAATTCAACAGTCTTGAATAGCCTGGACAGCACAATCGCAACTTCTCGGGCCTTTACGGCAAGCTCGGAAAAACATCTCGAATGTATTACCTAGGCGTCCATGACAACCCCCCTTTTTATAAAACTTGATGTAAATGAAACACATTTTACGATCTGTTGAGACGTAAGCTAGACTTCATTAAAGTAAATGATATACCTTAAAATGTACCTCAGAAGCGACTATTTAGGCTGTCTAGTCGATACTTCTTTTAATGGGAAGCGACTCAATTTATAAAATTGTAACACCCGGTAATGTTAATAAATTCGAGGTGTTTTCCGAGCTTGCCGGAAAGGCCCGAGAACTTGCGATTGCTGGACAACAATTAAATTACACAATTCGTTGTAAATGTGACCAATTGGATAATTATGTTTCAAAAAAACTGTTTTGTTGGACACGCAAACATTGTCTTTTTTCTCACATATCGCGGTCTTATTAGTTGAAAATCGCCCTCGGTGGTCTCGGACGACTTAACACTTGGGCGCCGCCATTGCATTTTAAGTGCAATCTCGTGAGTGCGAGATTTCTTGAAAACATTGAAAAGTAATTACTTTTCTATAACATGTATACGTGATCAAACAGCAAACAAAAGAAAAGTTTTATACTTACAAGGTTTAAAAAAAAATTATATTAATATCCGAAATTCACCGATAAGGCACGACACAGAAGCTTATGTCACGTGGTCTAAAGAGGTTCGGATACCTTATGGATGACGTTTACTCAAAATGAAAAAAATTCCACTGATGATAATGAAAAACCACCTATTGTGTGTTATAGACCTTACATGGTGTGTTATTCTGCACTTTCAAATAAGTAGGTCAATGACCTACTTTTTGAGTTAATGGCCATTGGATATTTTTTGAAAATTTAAGAAAAATACATAAAAAAATTTACTCTATGATTGAGATTTTCTTAATTGTAAAAATAATACAAATTGCTTAATTCTTTGACAAATGAAATACAGTTTATGAATGGTAGTGACATAAAATAGATACAAAGGATTAAGCTTTCATTCACAATTTTTTAGGGTATTCTAGTCCGAATTTCCTCTATCAGTTTTCAAATTACTACCCATTTTTGATTCAATATAACAAAAAACTGAATGATGATAATGCTAAAACATTTATAACATTAAACTAAGTATAATGACCTTTCTCTCCTGGCATAAAATTTATATGAGGTCAATGATCAAAATTTTGAGATATGGTGTCTTTTATCATTTTTAAGCATTTTTCAATATTTTTGTAATGTGTGCCATACGATTATCTAAACGAAAAAGCAAGATAAAACCACCAGAAAATATGCAAAATTATGTTGACTAACAAATAAAGTCTTAACTTTAAATATTATAGTACTATCAAAAATATTTCAGTGGAAAACAAAATCTGAAAAATTTAATCCGAATTTCCTCTGCTTTGCTAAAAGTTAAACTTTGTCAGAGCCTAATTCCATAATTTAGTAAAAATATGGATTGTTACGTCAATAATAGTTCATTTCATAAACACTTTTTGTATTTAAATCAAATTTTACACATTAAATTGAACTTTTTAACAATTCGGATTTGAGAAGTCAAACCCTGAGTAAACAACGTCCTTTAGGTGCTGATGCCACAAACATTTGTAAAGAGAAATTCAGCATACGATGAATTCCTTCCAGTAAATTTGGCCTGTATACATTATTTTGTGTGTTTTTGTAAATACAAGCAAAATATATAATTGGTCCGAAATTTTTTATTCAATGAAAAAAAAGACTAACTTACAAAATCAGTGATTTATTTAAATTCAAGGCATATACTGGACAAAATAAGTAATCTTCTCTAAATGATGATAGTGTTGACATTTTTAGGCAGTGTAATATTGTTTGTCGGATTATAGAAGGAATCGTTCTTAGCTAAGAATTCAGGAAAATGAATAGAAACTCTGTCTCTGTTCCATTTTAGCAAGGGCAAGAGCATTTAAACAGCTGACTCTTCTACCTGAAGCTGCGACCACTGATAATAATGTTTTTAAGTCCAAAAACATCTACCAGACCTTAAGGTTCAAAGGGATGTTTATACAAAGCTTGTAAAACAAATTTAATATCCCACTTAGGAACAAGTCTCCCCTTTAGGGGACGAGCAATTAAATCTGCTCTTAACAGTTTCTGTAAACGTTTTGTCTGACAAACACCTACACCATCCCAACCAGGATGAACAGCACCTATAGCAGACTTATAACCTGCAATAATTCTAGTCTGTAAAGTTTTTCAATGTACAGAGGAACTCAGGAAAATCAGCTATCTGAGGTACAGATGCTTGATGGGGATCAATATGTTTTTCTTTGGCCCAATCAAAATAAAGTCTGGGTATGTTATTGCACGTTTTGTTTGATTCATCAAATCATTTATGACGTCACAATGGTTCTAGCACCAAAAAAGACACCCTGGAATCCTGCACTAGTTCTTGACCTTACATATGACATACATACAGACACTTTCATATGAGAGTTTTGCTATCGATTTTAACAAAACTTAAAAAGCATTCCATGCGTGCGGCGAACATTCTGACCTGTTCAGAGAGAAAAAAAAACTTTAAAAAGTATTGATATGAATACCAACAGCTTAATATTTAGAAAGGCCAATTTTTTTTTGCCTACATTTTGTAACATCTGCTTTTCACGATTGTATCTCTTTCTATAACTTCACTTTCAGATGAACTTTCTTACACATCATAGGCGTCGGAACCGGGGGGGCTGGGGGGGGGGGGGCTTAGCGGAAGTATAGTTGTTCCTAAATTAACCTTGAAAGATTGAAAAAGTTGGAGAAATAGAAATAGGCCTACCCCCCCCCCCCCCCCCCCCCCGGATTAGGAATTTCTTGATTTGGGGGGAAAATTTGGGTAGGTAAAATTTTTTTTGGATAGGCACCCCCTCCCCCGCTCACGGATTAGGATTTTCATGATTTTGGGAAATACGTTTTTTTCGCAATATTTCTGAGGATAAGTCTAGCCTATCCCCCCCCCCACTTTCAATTTGCTTCTGACGCCAGTGCACATTCATACAGAAATGTGACATAGCTGGTTATCATGCATTAAAAAATATATACATGTTTAGATCTTCCACTTAGCTTTACATTGGCTTTATATAATTCATAACTAGTTTTAATGAGTCAATGTGAAATTGTTTTAAACTAATTGTCATTTTCATTTAAAGAGAGTTGAGAAATAGTTAACTTTATTACTGTTGTTAAAGTTAACAAGCATTCTGAGAGTATTGCATAAGCAATACACGTCCCCTACTGGTTTGTGGAAATTGTGAAAACAATGCACTGTTATGCAGAATATGGAACTCGAACATTAAAAAATTCGAATATAAAAAATTAATTTTCTCGAAACATGTCAACCAGACGCTACAAAAGTGTAAACTTGATCTGTAGATTGACATTTTGAAATTGTTCAGCAAATTTCATATTATTCCTCAAACGCATAAAGAAAAAAAAGTGGGACAGACAGACGGACGGCCTGACGGACGCAGAGGAAAACTATAGTCCTCTCCGGTGAAAACCGGTAGGGGACTAATAGCAAACTTCAATAAAATTATATGGAAATAAAAATTCTGTTTCTGCGTAGTGCTCTTAACTACAAACCACATCTTATCAGAAAAAAAAAATCGAGTAAATAGTTCAATAGTTGGTGAAAGAATTAATTTGTAAGGCGAGTTCTTGTTAACTACATTTTGTATAACCGTTTTCTTGCGATTTAATCTCTTCCTATGACTTTACTTTCAGATGAACTTTCTTTTACGTTCATGCAGAAGTGTGACATAGTTGGTGATCATGCGTGATAAAATATACATGTTACGATTTTTAGCTTGGCTCTACAATGACTGCATCAGCTTTAATTAACTGTTAATTAGTTTTAATGAGAAATTGATTCATTTGAAAAAAAAATATTATCAAGTTAATTGACAAATACTTACATTGCAGCTTCAAAATTATTTGCAGAAAAACAATATGGCAAACTTTGTTTACATACCCTGCTGCAAAGTTAAGAACTAAAACAAAAAATGATACACAAACTTACTTTAATACTTCGATAACTAACCTTTGCATCCAATCACTGCCACTATTCTCCTTCAAAATGAATTATATGAATTTTAGACATATCGAGTGATAAGACGTCTACACTTTGTTAATTGCGTAAAAAGGTTCATTAGGGGGTCCTTATCTTTAGGACATTATTTGGAAGCATTTTATTCTCTATAACATTTAGATCTAAAAACTGGGCAGGCAAAGTCAGACAACACTTTCTTTTCTATCAGTTATTCAACACCTTATCTTTCAACGAATTCAACCAAAAACATAAAAATGTATGTCACAAATAAAAAAAATAAATCATTAACTTGCATCTACTGCGACGAAAGACAAACAAGAATTAGAGTTCACATTATTGTGTCATATTAAGGGCAATCCTTTTTCCAATATAGCAATGAGAATAATAATTAAGTGGCGTTGATGTTAAATTCAATATATATATATATATATATATATATATATATATATATATATATATATATATATATATATATATATTATGAAAGTAGATAATACAAACAGTTAAGGACTCTGTGCGGTATCGTCAAATATCTGCTCCCGATTTCAACCAATTTTTAAATAGTATCGTATAAAAATAAAATCTTCACAACTCATTGTATAGAGGATACCTATAACTTTATGAATGATTTTAATCACCATTGCTCATTCGCTGTGTATCTATGACGTCACCTAAATGGCCAAATTCCCGCAAATTTGCAATCAAATGAAAATATTCTCATTTTTGCTCTATATTATGCATTCGGAAGTAAAGAACGCAGGTCTGCTCAAGTGCGATTTTAACATATAGTTTTCTTCAGATTGTTATACACATTATAATAAAATATGGTACTTGAGCAAGCCTGCGCTTGATGTTTCCCAGTCGAAAAACCATCGGAAAACACCCATATTTCGCTACAAAACATCAATTTATCAAAATAATGCAATCTTCATGACGTCATTTCTACATTACGACGTCACTTTGGTGATAAACTTTTACATCTTTATTTCCAATATGATTTTAACTATCTTTCACCTTATTTTTAAAGCTCTTTCTAAAACTTTGATTTTGGTGGCAAAAATGCATAAACCCGCACATAGTCCTTTAAACTTTCTTTACACTAAGTTCACATAAACATGCTGAAAAATGCATTTGTTTTAAATTTAACTGTTAACGTTTTTGTATCGATTATATTTGTAGATGATGCGTGAACAGAACGAAGAGTAACGAGCACTACCGAACAGTGATCAAAATTAAACGATCAAAGGTAAAAATATAAAGCAGGAGCAAATAAAAAATTATAATTATAAGAGGTAAGATGAGGTCCCATGGAAGAGTGAACATTCTCTGCTGACTGATCACACCCGTCATGTACTCTTTGTCGAGATTGACTACAAAGCAACAGAAAGCGACTGTTACGGCTATTAAGAAAAATACTACTCCAGCGGGAACAAAAATCACAGTGCATTAAATTTTGTATCAAGCGTTATAAAATCAAAACCCCTATTTCTTAGATATGCAAAAATTCTAATGTTTGGTAAAGTAGATTATGGTCTTTAATGTGCATCATATATGCATCTTAAGTGGATTGTCTTGTTTAAAATACGTAATCAATAAGGACAAATCCATAAACAACCTAAAGGTTTAATAAAGCATGGCTCTTTGTGTAACTAATTAGTAAAGCGGAAGGTTTACTTTGACGCTTTTCGGTAGCTTTGTTACTTTGCAGTTGTGGTACTTATAGAAACATATTTACTCTTTATATTCTAACAAAAATATTAATCTTTGAAACAACAATTTATTGCAATCTAGAAGCAAAACAAAACAAAACAAAACAAAACAAATACAGGTGCATCATGCAAATTATGAGATTTTGGTTACGTCAAATTTACAAAAAAATGCCAAAAAAATCAAGCCCGGACATTTCCATATCCCTTTGTAAAACGGCGTGTGAAACAGACAAAGTGACATTACAATGTAGAGAGCTCCGCTTGAAAAATATAGCAATGTGGAAGCCATTATAGGAAGGGTAAAGTTGGTCAGCTCTCGCCTTTTACAGAAATCTATACCATAGAATGTTGATATACAGAATCGGAAACGACTGCAAAAACTATTATGTAATTGCAAATCATACTGTAATAAAGCTGTTTCAAACATTATGATAGTATTGCATAAGCAATACACGTCCCCTACCGGTTTGTATTACTCTATGAAGGCTTCGACGCATAGATCTATTTCCAAACTATTATAAACGAGATGTTATGCCTTTAATCAGGGTTTAAAGAACAGTGGAAATTCAAACAACATAGTTGATCTAGAAATTAAATTTAAAAGAACGGGTAAAATAATACTTTTAATTTTATCTCCTGTAATTTCGCAAAGTCCATTAAGTATCTGCTGGTAGAAATTTGTGAAAACAATGCACTGTTATACAGAATATAATTTCCTATTGTCTTCTGTACCCCAAATCAACAGACCAACCCGATAACGAACCCGATTGTAATAATACAAAAAAAAAAAACCTGTCGATTGAATTTACAACACAGTTCTTAACACTTTTTTGCAGAACTTATTTGTTTGTTAGAAACAATAAAAGGAATGGTACAAGTAATGTACGATATTATTACTGACTACATACTTCCCTCGTTTATTCAATACACATCGAACCCGATAACGAACCCAGGCATTAAAAAATTCGAATATTAAAAAATTAATTTTCTCGAAAATGTCAACCAGACGCTACAAAAGTCTAAACTTTATCTGTAGTTTTGTAGTTTATGTAGTTTAGTGGAAAACTGAAGTGGACCAGATAGACGGACAAACTGACGGACGCAGAGGAATGCAATAGTCCCCTCCGGTGAAACCGGTAGGGGACTAATAATATTTTAGGAGGAGATCCATGTACTTATACACATAAATAAATGGAAGTAAAGTTTAACTCTCTTTGAGTAGATATTATTCCTTTATCAGCGTCTCGCTAATAAAATTGATCAATTTGTATTAAGTTATTCTCTTATAAAACATAACTACATGTATCTTTATAAAAAAACCAAAATATATCGCATGTTATATAACTGCATATATATACATTGTATGGCATGTAAAAAAATATATAGGGGATATATTCTTATGAATCTTTTCCATCCATTTTAGATCGTATATTTTTAAGTCAGTGATAGGGGTATTCAAATGTATGGCAAAATTGATTTGTGTCGCGTGTAATACATGAGATTGTGTCTGTCCAAAAACGTACATTGAACACTATTGATGTTAAGTTTCTCTCAGTGATATTATCAATAGACAAAAAATACTAATGTGTAGCTGTTTTATTTCACTCAATAGACCGTATTCATAAGTCAGTGTACTGATTAATACCAGGTAAATAGGTGCTAAGTTGTTGGGTTGCTCTCAGTGGAAAGTATGAATTGTGTCGGGTACTAATTTATGAGTGTTTTGTTGCTCTTAGTAGACCGTACCAATAGCATTGGATACTTGGTATCAGCTGCATCATCATTTGCCTTGAGTACTGTCATAGAACTGGATTGTACAACTTTTCAGTTGCTTTCAGTACCGTGTGGTGATCTTTTTTTTTTGTCATGAAGAACCCGGTTGTTCTATGGGAGTTTTGAGTTTCAATGGTATTAACATAGTTCAAATACCCCATGAAGAACTAGAATGAAAAAACTGCTGCATCGAATGTCACGTACAACATTTTATATTAAATGAGTCTCCTTGGATGAGTTTGGCGCCAATCATCTTAAATTAATTGCATTTGTAACGTAAAAACAATATTTTTGACGAGAAATGTTACATAAATATTCAAAAACGAAAGAATCCCCAAAGAAAACTAACGCAATTCAAAAATCTATGCAATTCTTGGACTGTAACGAACATCAATCAATTTTGATCCTGACGTAATCAATTCCCATGACGAGTTGTAACGGCCATTTAACCATTTAACGTGTTAAATATAAAAAAAAATCTAATTGCACCCTTGGCATTATTTTCTGTATCGATATCAAAACCAGTCTCTCTTCACTTTTATCCTGAATTAATAATTTAGAATATTTAAAGCAAATTCAAGAGCAGATCAATAAATCGAGAGATAGATTTTAATGCAGTTGTATTGATTTTAATGCTGAGTTTGAAATAGCTCTCTAACTTTTAAAAAACCACACACATATAACCAACAAAATGTTTTGACGATATATTAACAAAGCAAAAAGTGATATTTTAAACAATCTAACTGTATATTAAGCAATATTTAATGTTATTCTGTTGCTGATCAGTTTAGAAAAAAATGTTCGTTTATTGGAGTATGAATATCAATGATAGATTTATAAAGATATATGAAAAAATGACAATAACAAACTGTCGGCCATATAAAAATCCATTAAACGAAGTACAAATTCAAAGCAGAGCAACACGGACCTCTAAAAGATAGAGGTAGGATCAGATGCCTAGAAGTAGTGAGCATCCTCTGCCGACCGATCGCACCCGCCGTGCTCCTTGTCACAATTGGGCATGTCATAATCAAGGTACATGTCAAATCAGGAGAATGTCATAAAGAAAAACGACACGTTGGTGATTTGTTTTGTTTGTGATGGTCAAAATACAGCACCTTGAGCCAACACTGACCTCCATTCATTGGGAGGTAGAATCAGCATCCTCTGCTGACCGGTCACATCCGCCGTGTGCTCATTGTCGTAATCGTGGAAAAAAATATGAACATTGACTATGGACTTTTATATTCTTGAAAATGTAAAATCCACTTTGTACGGAAATTGTTGTTAATAAATAAACAGTATGAATAAGATTTTTTTAAAGATAAATTGTATTATTTCTTATACCAGAAAGGTTCTTAAAAACCCCAAAAACAATGTTATATGAAAAAATAAATGATTACCAGTCGCATACTCATAGAGCAAGAGAAAATCTGTAAACATTGCTCAACTCTAGAAAGGGTGCATTCAAATTATTGTCTTTAATCCTGTTAGGATTAATATTTTAGGCTGAAGTGGTATGTTTCGATAAATAAATTGATTATTACAAGAAACTCTATATGATTAGTCCACAGTGTTTGTATTATGATATTCTAAATATTTAATTCAGTGAAAAGATTGGTTGGTTTGCAGTGTAGTTTTCCTGTCTAGAGACCAATATGATTAAATAATAGTACATTGCGCTTAGATATTCAAATGACTAGGTTGTTTTTTAATTGCATCAATGAACAAATTAAGATTAACGTCATGCAAAAGTAGTTGATGTTTTTGTGTCACTGCTATGTTGGTATTTGGAGGTTAAGAGTTAATTTACTTGATGATGCTTCCTCTTATTGATTTTATATACAATACATATACAGAATTTGTTATCAAATCTGGTGTACATTTTGTAATTAATTAGGATATGAATGTAAAGATTAACATGAAGAAAAAAACTGTAGAAGACTTAAATGCATACAGGAAGATTTGATTATAATTTACAAAATTGAAATTCTACTTGGATTTATAGAATATCATAAAAACGGAGACAATAAACAAATGATGCTTGTACTAAGGTGATTATACGTTTTCTCGCAGGATTTGTATATTAAATATGTAAGTAGATGTTTTGCGATTTCTATTTCCTTATTCAAGCGAATATAGCATTACTGGTTTTCTAGGCCTGGTATCAAGACCATAAATTAAAAAGAATTTTCAAAATGAATAATATATTAGCTTTTGTTCCATTGCATCTGTTAACAAAGGTATACAAGGAAAGTTATTCAATATCCGTTAATAATGAAAAGAAAAAAATGTTAAAAATATGTTGTGTATCAATGTTTCTTCATTTTATTTCATGCACATTCTACCTATAAATATTTTCATTTCATCCAATCCTTGTATAGTTACACCTAAACAGCCTTCTCTATTGGTATAAATGTATCCTGACAATGGATAGGGTATGGAGTGTTTGGAGGTGGGGGCTTAGTTTAACATGTTAAAGTGGCAAAAACATGTCAATGAGTAAAACACTGTCGTTGGAAATGCAACCAAACAATATGGTATCATAAATACAAAGAAAACGGTCATATAGTGAAAATGCAAACCGTGAACACGAAATGCAATTTGTTGTTTAAATAAAATTTTAAAAAAACCACGTCAATCGGTATTCTAAGTAAACTATATAATGTGATATATCTTAAATACAGCAATAATGGAAGTTTGCACCATGCGTTCTAGAACAATGTGAAAGGTAATGTTTTTCAAACGAATTTGTTTTAAATAGTTTTTAGTCCCACTCTTTGCCAATTGTATCATTTATTTTTTCTATGCCTTGTATTCATAGCAACAAAATAGTTTGTTTTTTGATAATGAATTTGTTGATGGTCCATTTAATGTTTAATTTTACATTTGCCATCACATTTTCTAAAAGGAGGGTGTACAAGAAAATATATATAGTTTCCAGTATTAATGAAATAAAAACAATGTAGAAAAAAATATCTGAAATCAAAATCAGCAATGTTTTGTGCGACATTTGAAATTTGCCGAGGAGGAAATATACAAAAAGTTTGTTCGAAACAAAACCAACAATGATAAACTATTCATAATAAAAAAAGTTAATAAATCAATAATATTTAAATTTAGAAGTCATATCTGTGGAGTACTTTGAGTATATCAACGCATCACTCAGCACCATCGCTACATTCGTCGATACAACGTTCACACAGCATGATAAATATACTTCTACTATACTATTTACTGCAATTTACTTGGGCTTTTCTTCTTACCATTCATGTATGTACGGCAGACCTAAGAAGTAGTTACTCACAACTACATTATGGACAAAAACTGGAAAAAAGGATGATTACGTCGTATGGTAAATATAGTATTCTGGATTGTGTTGAAGATTGTCTGAGAACAACGCGATGTCGGTCCATTAACTACTGCCAAGGAGCCCACTTCTGTCAGACCAACTTTGAGAACAGGACAACTGTACCTGAACTCTACATTGAGAAGCCTGGCTGGATATATACCGACATCGAAGACTGGGACAAGGTAAAAGATAGATAGATAGATAGATAGATAGATAGATAGATAGATAGATAGATAGATGTCCCTTTATTTCTGATTCTATTTTTTGGTATGTTTACATTATTATTACATCAAATTCAGTATTTTTATTTGAATTGTGAGAAAAGTGATTTCGTTTTTTCGGAAAATAAAAAAAAGTCTTTAAGTAACTGAGGTCAGGATTCTGCTCTTTTTTGGATTCGGTATTTAGAAATGAAGCGGATTACAAAAAAAGTGTATATTGTCCAGGTTATACGAGTATTACTTGGGTAGATAATGAGTTCATTTCTTATAATTTAATTTTCTGTAATTTGCTGTGCAAATTGATTGCGTTTTACTTTTAAAAATGGTTTTAATCCGTTCAAAATTCAAATGTAACGTCAAGCGGATAAGTACGTTTCTGACGTTAGGGCATTGTGACGTGCATATCTCATAGTGAATAACTACGGGTCTAATGCCAAACAGAGACCTACCTTTTATATTTGCCCGTATTTCAAGTGCATTTCTTTTCAGTCATTTTGAGAATAGTGTAATGAATACGCTAAAAAGCAATGCACACTGAAGCCAAACCAGTGATATTACGAACATATGTTTTCCCTTATGGTTTAGAGATCGATTAAATTTACTTGTCAATGTGGTTTCATTAAGACATTTAAATGACTTAACTTAAAGAAGCTTAACAGACATTATTTGTGCAACACTTCGTCGTAGTTAAAATTAAGCAACCAAATCCAATGCACTTAGTACGTGGATGGACTTTTTTTTATAAATAGTGATACTTTTCTAGGTAATTTACGATGTTTCTGTTAAACAATTAGTTCTATCAAACATGTACACACAATGTTTTTTCCCCCTTAAACTCAGAATAGGCGAGTGTATGCAGTAATTAGGTCATAACATTGATTGCATGGATTTATTGACATTCATTGTACTGTTGTAAACTGTTGTAAGAAAACAAAATACTAGACACCAAAATACTGCGTGCAGTAAGAGTAGTTGTTTGCATTTATTTAGACTCCAAGAGGTTTGCTGTAAAACATGTACATTATTCAGATGAATGGTGTATATCGATAATCGAATGGTTGCGTGCCTCTCCCATCAATTGATTAACATTGCTACACAAGATACATCTTTGATTCAATGATGAGACAAGTGGAACAATTGCTTTACTGAAATCTCTTTTTTGTGACTCTATTCTTTTGTTGCCACGTTTTGTAAAGACGATGAAGTGTACTTGTTCTACTACTGCAGTGCAAAATCTTGACCCATTCCAATATCATTGGTATTGAGGAAATGTAAAACTTTCAATGCCTGTGTGAAGTGTATATTTGGCTTAAACTGCTCCCATCATGCAGGACTTGTGAGTTTAAAAGCAAAACCGTCAACAAAATTACAGTGTTTAATTCATGTCAATACATATCATTGTAATCTTTTGAATTATTTATTATCTAATAACTTCATGTACAAACTGTATTTGTCAATAAATAATTGTTAATAAATAAACAAAAATAAACGGATATTTATTAGAGAATGATGCAAAATTTTAGAACAGCAGGACTTAATGTACATTACTGACATCACGTTTATATATAGTAGGGCTTAGTATTGGGGGAAATTTTGTATTGCGATACATTGCGATATTTCAAAATGTATTGTAATATATTTTTTAAATCAAAATTAGATTCTTTTTCAAAAATGTCAATAGACTAATAGATCGTATGATCGTATACAGATTTATATATACATACTTTATTTGTACTATAAGTCGATTTAAATTAAAAGAATAAAACAGTGTTGGTGTCAATTCATAAACTGTTTAAAGAAAAAAAATGAAACATAAGATGAAAACATGGCCAATAATCTATAAATTTACGGTTACTATAAGAAATGAATGTTTGTACTGATTGTGTCAACCTTCAGGGGGACGAAATTCCAATAGCAACAGGTCCAACTTCAAATTCTTAATGAAGAAAATCAGCAGGTTAACATGTTGTTGCTATGAGCAATCACAATATCAAAACCTTGTTTTTAGTGCTTGTAACGATTACAAATGCATGCGTCATTTTAATTCAAATCTAAATTTTGGAATCCCGAGCCCGTAACAAAATTCCTAGCCTGATTAATTAACCCGGTAACCGGTAGGAAAAAAATGTATTACGATACGATGTACTTCGTCAACGTACCGCAATACACCGAAATACCGGTATTACTGCGCAACTCTAATAAAAAAAATACTTTTTTAATCATATATACAGGAGATTGCAGGAGCCTGTTCCCGGTCCAGCTGTAATATTACCGAAAAGTGCATTCCGAAACCTTTTGATGACTATGACTGTGTCCTTTCAGGTCTGTAATATGTATATATTTTTTATTATTTATTCAAACTTAGAATCTGTATTAAAATTTAATTTTAATTATAAACAATTAAATTCAGAACAGATCTTGTGAAAAATATTTATTCATTCAGTGTATATTTCCTCTTATGCTTGCATTTGAAATCTGCGACGTTCAATTTTCTATGAATACACTTTGCTAATTCATACACCATGAGCACAAATATAAACGTCATCACGTGTTTTGAGTATATATATTTTTGTAAGATTTAATGAAATGTTTTACATTACATAACTAATTTGGTATGTACTTTTGAAAATAATCATTAATTATATCTTCTTAATAAAAAGAAAATGTCTCACAGTCTATAAGATTTCTGGTTCTGTAAAATTATTCGCGACGGCGAACTAAATAAGATTTTGATATGACTGTTCCGTGTATGTTTCATATTCCTAACTGAGAGCGTATATAATGGCTAACCGCAACGATACACATATATTTTATACAAATAAACATCAGTATGAATGAAAATATAAGCATTGAATGCTTATTTTTAGAGTTCATCGGTCCTATGACACACCAAGCGGTGCATACGTATTATTATACCGCGATAACGCTGTATTTAATTTGTCTGCACCGTTTGGTGGATCGTAGGACCAACGACATCCAAAAATAAGCATCCAATGCTTAAACATTTTTTAATTTAGAGAAAGAAATCACGAATGCACTGTGACAGGAAATATATAAAACTCTTCCGAAAACATGACAGGTTACCGTATTTCGTTCAAATGCTACATGAATTCATTTAAGACTGTAGTATTGATATTTCATGCTCACCCTTACACTGATTTTGCAATGGTTTGTGATTGAACAATGCTTTTTTTTTAATTGTTTAGTATAAAATTGTTTAAAATGGTCAGAATAATTGTAAGGATTTAAAATTTAACCACACACCCTTTCATTTTGTAAAATCGATTGTTAATTAAGCTGTAGAATTGTATCGCTTTTACAATCCCATTTCAATGTCAATGTATTGCTGTATTCATAACAGAAAAAAAAAACAATATACTGATATACATGTATGGACACCAATCACACTAATGTCACTCATGTTAAGCAAAATAATAGGCATACATTCATGTCCATGCATTGGCTTTAAAAAAATGTTGTTGAAAACTTAAAAAAATAATAGTCATTCATGTATCATGACTACTTGAATATGTTCACAAGCATGGTTTACCAAGGACTGTATTTAATAAAAAATTTCAGAATTTTTTTTACGGAATATTGGTTGAATTAAAGAAAGACATTTAATTATGAGGAGACGTCAAAAATGAATTATAACATTTAAAAGCAATTACAAAAAAATTGATGATTTCATTGTCATGACAAATGTATGACGACCCATCAGTAAAAATGGAAAAGTAATATATAATATATTACAAAACACCAGCTATATCAGAGAGTAAATTAGATATATGTAAAATCATACCGATCTTTACTCATTTTCAATCTAAAAAAACAATTTGACTTGAAATAAATTTACAATATAGATTATCATAATTGAAATAGAAAAAGTGCATGCACATTTTCTGTAAAAGAAAAACAAGAACGTTTAATTTTTTGTAGATTGTGGTATCCCTGAAGGTCCAGGATATTCGCTCGACAAAGTAGAAGAATGGGACGGTATCGGAATAACAAGAGGAATCCACGTAGCGTGCTCTCCATGGAACATGTACACACAGCATGGTTCTGGATTCTTTTTATGTAGATCCGACGGAACTTGGAGAAAGGATCTGAGCTGCATCTTAAAACGTTAAGCATTTTTTAATTCACATTTGTTTTCATTAAATGATGTTTGTATTTATCTGCGATATGATTTAGCTCTGTTAAGTATTTACAAATTGTTACTGTCTCCATCTGTTTTAATCTCTTCACTTCCTGCCAAAAAACATGTCGATTTTGTACAATAATTTCTAATTAAAATAAGGACTTCTACTCCAAATTGAAATGGTTTATATTACGAGAAAGATTTAAGGCTTCGTAGTGTAAGTAGATATGCATTATTCTAATTTCCTTGCTAGATTTGCCACAAAGATGGTAAGCCATTTGCCTTGTGGGATTAAGATAAACTCATCTTATTTTAAAAAATATAATAGAGGGCGAAGCCCTCTCACGAGCCCGAAGGGCCCGTTAGAGCGAAGCTCTCACTATAGACAACACGTGTACATGTGTCTAAAAATAGAAATTACACTCTACACCTATGAATTTGAAAAACTTTTTCCAAGATGGAGGACAACAGAATAACTTCACGCGCAGTGACATCACCGACATCCATGCTGAATTTGAATCTCGTTCTAACTTCACGTTTGGTGATAATTTATCAGTTTTGTTTAATGAGTGATAAATACATTCAAACTAACCTAGTGTGTTCTTGAAAAATTAATTCCCAATAAAGAAAAAAACATTTTCGTTTCCTACAACTTTCAACAGTTGCATTAGATTCGATCAAAGGAATTTCAGGACCTCTGATTGGACAAAAAACGTGTCTCAACAGTGAAGCAGTTTTAATTCATTGTTATTAAATATAACATCATGTATTCGAATTAAATTTGCTTTCTGATTACTATTTGAAAACACGAAAGACGATTTTTCTCCAATTTTCAATTTGAAATTTCGTTTTTAGGTTTCATCTCAAATCGTAGCCTAACATACTCATACCCAGGTCATTTCGTACCCAGAATTCAAATTAATTATCAAAATAAAAAGAATTAAGTGACGACCAAAAACTAATTCAGTATAAAACAAAGATAATCAAAACTTAATTTTGTAGACATCCTAATCTTTGACAGACACATTGTAAAATATTTCCCCATTCTAATTCACCCCCCCCCCCCCCCCAAATGTGTAAACCATTCGTATATGATTAAAAAAACAATAAATATTCAAGAACTCCCAAACTGCCATAAAAATAAAAGCAATATAGGGAAATTATTTGGAGTAATATGCATTATAAATACGTAAAAATTATTTAGAATTCAAAAATATGCATTGAACACCAAATGTAAGACATTTGTCAGACAAACTCAGATTAAATTATACACCCCGGTATGTACAATATACATGAAGGACATCATTTGCACCTTATGATGTGAATTAGCTATGGTACTAATCAAATTTCTAGTTTAAATACACAAATCAATCATTGAATGTTTAATAATTCAGTGTTTGGATGACAACTTTAAGTAAATTTATGGACCAAAAATAATATCAATATATGTCCATACAAGTGAAATATTCTCAAGATAAATTGATTTTCTTACTTTAAAAAAATATACGTCATGACTCTTTAATTCATGTTTTATGCATACATTTCAAATAAGGGAGTACAACGTTAAAATACTTCATGCTGAGAAATTATCCAGAGATCTGCGATGCAGCTAGGTATTATCCAATATATGTATAAATTACTTCAGAAAAGACAATAAGACATCAAAATAATACACATGTATATTGATAGAATCAAAATAACAACAACAAAAATGCAGCTAAAATCTGTCCCAAGATTTTTTGCTTCATTATTAGTTATTCAAATATACCTTCGCTAGCCAAGGGTGTGTGATCTGCAGGAGCGGCGCGGATCAGAAACCCTTGGCTTACAAAGATGACATATTTGAGGGTTTAAACAATATTTATTTACATACCAAAATATTTGAATTTCTCCCCCCCCCCCTCTCTCTCTCCCCTCTCTCTCTCTCTCTCTCTGACTTGTTCGCCTAAAAAAAAGCGGCTGTTAAAATAAAAATCTATGGTTATTTGTAAAGCAAATAATATAAAATAAGATCTGGATGATAGCATATGAAAATTGTGTGAGGTGTTCCAAGAAACTTCCAAATGAAAAATAAAAATGATTATAAAATTTCCATAAGAAGTCAGTTTTTCGTTCCTGTGAAAAAAAAAGCGATGAAGTTTTTATTAATGAAAGATTTCAATTGTATTTCTTTTAGCTGTGTATGTTTCCATAAAAATTGTCAACATGTGATGGAAACAGTAGCTTGGGACAGACTATAGTCTATAGCATATCAGGGCTTGTATATGAAATGACAGGCCAGAGATAATGAAAGGGCATATCTAGCCCCATTGATTTTGGCTTCACCCTCCAAACGGTTACACCGTAAAAAGTATTAATTTTTCCATTGAGGGACACAGCATGTGTTATATACGTACATGTATCTATGGGTTTTTTTTAATTGATCAGGATACACGTGTACACAAATGTTGTCGAAAATAAATGACAGTGTGACCTTATGCTGAAGCTACAATAGCTTATTTTCCGTTAACATAGATAACATTTAAAATCTTAAGAGAATAGTTATCATAAATCCTAGCTCAACCATTACATTGTACTAATCTCCGTGTTCTCTGATTATAAATTTAAATGAATTAAGTTGTAGATTTTATCTAAATGTGTTAATAATAAAATAAATAATGAGCCGTGTTGAATGGTAAAGGGGGGGGGGGGGGTACTCTTGATTTTAAAGAATAGCTTCATGGGTCTTTAGTGAAGAATGAACTATTTATTTAATTAATATAGGTGGTGTAAATTATTCAGTTCATACTTTTTTACCAGCTAAATGTTTTAAAACGAAAATATTCATCTTACTCGGTTTTTTTTTCACCCATAAAATATTATTTTAAATGTTACGTTATATGAGATTTTGAGGTTTCAAGTTGCCAGAGGAATTAATTTTTTTTAACTCGATAACTTTTTAATCAGACCCAGGAAACTAAAACTGCATGTTCTTGAACATGCTGAGTAATTTTTAAGAACACGTTTCCATTATGGCGCGCCTATGGTGACAAATGTTCACCATAGTACGTACTTTTTAACAAAAAAATTGCTGTCAGTGTTTCATGTTTCATTCATTTCCTATGTTAAATCAGCTGTTTGTGTACCATGTGAGCTTTGTGTACTTATGTGCATGACATCACGTTTTCTGTTGGTCGAAAATAAACGTTAGAAATGGATGCACGTGTTTTCTTGGTACTCGTCTAAACAACCAGCATTTACAATTTTTAACTGACATTGATTAAGATCAGTTTTAATTAGGGTCTTATTTATATCAAATTGTATTTTTGAGATCCAATGTTATTGTTGCATCCTTAGACTTTCAAATAGAATTACAAAATCCATTTAAGATATATATATAATGTTGTAGGTATAATGTATCAATAAAATAGGGACAAAACTAATTGAAGTACCTGTCCGCCTAAAATTCTTGCAGAGTTCAATGTGCAACTGTTTTTCTTTTATTTTATCAAATTTGATTATAATCCTGCAAAATGATGTTCAGCTCACTCGTTAACCTGTGTAAAATTTGGTTGAATACGCGCTTTCATACGCGTAACAAAGAAATCGTTAGATGAAATATTCCATCTCATTTGTAGGAAGATTATATGAATAATTGTAAATAAGCTCATTTATAACATATTTTCTACAGCCAACCACACCTTAACAAAATCAAAACATGTCAGGAAACATTTATTTCATCCTAATTAGTCCTTAAAATTTCACTAGTGCAATTACTTTTTTTAATCAACTAAGAAAAGGTTTATATGTTGGATTTTTTTAAAATGTTCAATGTGAAATAACTTTTTGAAAGTATTATGGACATTTGTTAAAGTTTAAGCAATTTCAGAGTGTAAAACAGAAGATATATTTATATTTGGTAATTAATATTGATTTTTGAATGCGCTTGTCCGGGTCATCGTCCTAAATTAAAGCTTTCATTGCAGGGTAACATTTTAACTGTGTTAACTTTCATATTCACTTGTCATTAGCTCGGAAAATGTCATAAGTGCTGTGATTGTGTCTTATTTTTTACCATATATATTGGCACGGTGTCGCGTGCATTCTACGCATGATCTCAGAATTGATAACCAGATAAGTTAACCCCATAACCGAGTTGGTACCTTGAAAACCATCAAACGAACGTGGCAGTTTATAATAGTTTCTTGTGACCCACCTTAAAGTATGAAACAGTAATTTCATCGCCATTTACGGTATACCACTTATTTAACAATAAAATCGTCTCATTGTTCGTGTTTGTAACCTGCCTCAAAATGAACTCAAAGAGTACATGTACTACTTTGTACAGAGGATTCAGCGACAACGTCGAAAACGTATCCGAATCAAGTCAACTCATGGGGAAAAAAATTAAACATTTTAAAATGAGTGTAAAAAAACAACGATTGCCCATACTTTACTGCAATACCATTGTCAACATATTATAATCAATAGACCGAATCAACAATTATTAGACTACACAATGGCTTCGAAGGAAAATGGGGCTCGTGTAATATACTTTATTCGCTTCCACTCAAATGGACGTCCTGCACATGTAGGTTTGTTTTAAAGAACTGAATTGTGAATTGATTACTTGTTTTTCTAAATTCTCGTGGATAAAACATTTATTTAAAAAAGTTCATTTGAGATATCTCACCGGAAGTAGACTATCTGTTTTGTTTATTTAAGATCGGAAAGATGATATATGTAAGGATTAATACTTTTATTTCAATTCTAAATAAAACAAATTAAATGCAAACAAAAAATAATGTTTGACGTGCTTCCGGTTTCGACCGGAAGTAGTGACGAACAAAACAAAATACATCTACAGACATCTTCAACCAAAGGTCTATAATTCTACAAGGTCTGAATGCGCAAGTCCTTATTATTTTTGAGATATCAATGTCACAAGCTTTTTGTCGCGGAACAGGAAACGGACGACAGGAAATGAACTTTGGAATAAATGAAATGAATACCTGACGATATATTTTTTATCAATCCTGGAAATTTCAAGAAAATCTATTGAGCCATCCCTGGGCAATCTTGTAGACAAGGAAAAGGAAACAGAATTTGTACTCAATTTTCGAGCCATAGTAAGCTCTTAAAAATGGTACCACTGGCGTAAAACAAAATCAATAGGCTCAACATCAGACTATTGTCTACCTATCCTGAAAACTACATATTCATATCTCTGATAATTTAAGAGTTTTTGTGTGCACAAAATAGGTCGTAAAAATGAACAAGATGACCGATAAATCGGTAACAGAAGTGATGACAAAAATCTAGTGAAAATGTATGAGGGTAATATAAAGTCTAATGATCTGTGAAAAAATTGTTAAAATCGGTTTGATGGTTGCTGAGAAATCGCATGCACAAAATTTGTAGAAAGGAAAATTAATAAAAATTGGTACCCAATTTTCAGACGCAGGCTAGCTCCAAGAAATGGCGCCAAACAAAAAACAATAGGCGAAAAACAAAAACAATAGACACAACTTCAAAATGTAGTCTAGGTATCATGAAAATGTCATGAGTTTATCTCTAATAGTCTCTGAGTTTATGCGTGCACAAACTTGGTCGTATAAACATTTCAAAATCGGCCGTAAAATCGGACCGGAAGTGACCACAACACAAATTTCAAAAACATAAAAAATTCAAACAATGTCCCATTATCTATGAAAAAAATGGTCGATATCGGACAAGTAGTTTTTGAAAATTTTCAATATTCCCCAACAACCCCTCCCTTTCAGATAATGTATTCGATTATCAATATTCTTTAAAATGCTTTACAATGTATTTTGCATTTTCACATACAGCACATTAATGATTTAAGATTTTAGTCCCCTTAAAATCACTAATTACCTCATCAATGGATGTGGCAATGAGTTTAACAAACTGATGTTGTGAAGATAAACAACTCTGCTTCTATAGTGCATTACAAAATCTTGATCGGTTTAAAGGTATGTGTAAGAGATTCTACAAGTGTCTTGGTCTCTAATTTAAGAGAGCCAGCCCCTTTTTTCTTGGGTTTATTCGAAAGGACTCACGGATACTAACATTTTGTGTTGTTACACCTATTTAAAATTGTTGTTCATTTTTTTTTTTTTTTTTTTTTTTTACAAATGATTGAATCTTTAGATGGCCAGCACTTCATATCCTTAAAGGAAACATACATTGGTGTTTTGATTATTGGAATCGTTTAGTATTATCAATGCAAACATTCTCTTATATCTACAATGCTTAACAAAATGTGTCTACTTCTCTAGATATATTGCGTCAAAGTTAAAATTCTTCGGCAGCTTAAAATCCATAATTATGTAATAAATGGGCGTAGCAATGATGTTTTCTGATTTATATTGTTACAACCATCAACTTTGCTTCTATAATGCATTACAATATCCTTGTTATTCTTGAGTTATTTGTAATAGAGTGTTTTGGCCCCAAATAAAGAATACTTACATTTGTTGTTCTTACACCCATCTAAAATTGTTCCTCATTTTTGAGATACAAATGCTAATAGTGATGCTTTGACCCCTACTTAAAGGGGGTCAGCCTCTTTTTTTGATATTGGTGAAAAGAACCTATGAATATTTCAAATGAAAATTCGTACCCAATTGTCGTGCGCAGGCGAGATCCAAGAAATGGCGCCACTCGCGTAAAACAACATAATAGTGCACAACTTCAAACTATAGACTACCTATCTTGAAGGTTTCGTAATCATATCTCTGATAGTTTCTAAGATCATTGGAAACGGAAGACCCTAAAAACTGTGCATTCCCAGTCATATTGTCACGTGCATTAATCATGGCATCAGTAGAGTTGATGATTATTCGTGATAGATAAGACAAATTAAAGTTAAATTAATTTCTTATTAAAACACGTTTTGTCTAAACTTATTTTCATTTTTTCACAGATTCCTGCAAGGATATTTATGCTTCAAATCCTTCCAGTTCCAATGGGACTTATACAATCCAAAACAGGGAAAATAAACCATTTAAAGTGTACTGCGAGTTCCATGATAAATTTGGCTATACCTATGTCTCGAGGTCGAGGCATGCTGATGTTGAAATCAACATCGATGACCTTTTGACCTCCAATGAACACGTTAAAGTACGACACGTGCTTCAAAACGGCACCCAGATCGAATCGGTTATGGAAAACATTGAACTCTATAAAAATCTATCACTAGGAATTTTTCTACAATCAATACACAGGTTATGCGAAGCCAAGATATTATGAGAAATTGACACCATACCTGTACGTTGGATTAAGCTAGTTTTCATAATACCCAGGGTTACAGAGCTGCGAACAAAGATTTCGAATTTAAAAATTGTGATGCGAACCCAAATAGTTACTTTGTATTTTACTTCAACCCTAAAGAAATCAAAAAGTACAACAATGAATCTGTCCCCAATGATTTCATGCGCAATTGGATCACTGTTGGTACCACTATTCCAAAGGGTGACATTATGCCACCTGAATTTTATTTTGACTACGAGATACACATGGGTGGATGTGGCGGGCTTGTATTTCGTCATCAGCGAGACAAAGAAGATGGCGCGGCTCTTGGACTTAGGTTTGGTACGTATTAGTTTTATTCATAGATTGCGTAGCAATTAAGAAAGCAAAGAAGGTTAAGAGCCTAGTGCGATATTTTTGTTAAACTGCATTATTCTGCTGAATCATTTAGTGCCTTATTGAAATCTATCGGTAGAAAAGAATTCACAAAAAGATAATACTTAGTGGTCTCAAATATTCTCTTTAGATCAGTAGGACCTTTGCGTGGTTTCTTACCTGCAAAAATGGTGGCAGCTGTCAATCAACTTCCGACACCCCGTTCTTGTCTGATTGCGTTGCTTGATACGTAGGATAGACTTTTGTGAGACGACTTTAAAGTATACACAGAAAGGGAGCTTCAAAGGCAACACTCTGTATTGGAAGATGATCTTTAATATGGCTCATATCAAACTAAAATGTCTGCATGTGCTATTCATATGTTATGACTGGATTAAATGTAGAAGTTATGATTCCATGTATCGAGAAAAATGTTTAATTAACTAGCAATGTTTATCAATAAAATTATATAAAAAAACGGGGAAAAAACAACAAAAAAAGTACGCGTCTTCAATGTAATTTAGGAATAGTTGAATTATTATATTATGTTGAAATTATTATTGTTCATACAGTTTAAAAAAAAATTACAAAGATTTAACGTTTAAATCAAGTATGTTAGATTATTTAACATATTTTACTACTTTATTAGTATAACATTAAATTTGTACTGGGTGACATTATTTAAGGTAGATCACTACTCAGACGCGTGTTCAATTTATCGGATATAATAAGCTTTAAAATTGAAAACGACATTTGCTCGAACTTACCGTGTTTGGTTCTATTTTTTTTAATGTTTAATTGATAATTCTGAGTTTGATAGAAGTAGTCAAATGTAAATAATGTATACCAGTATATAAATTGTACTCAGCACATGTAGTTTTGAAAGTAGACTCTTAGTGTTTCTTAAAGCAAAGAAATATAATGCTGTTTTCTGAAATATTTTTAAATAGTGCTTGTGACACTTATTTTAAGCTACATTTGATAAAGGGGTATATGTGTTCTAAATGTCGTAAAGAAAAAAGGCATTTGAAGTACTAATTTTTTTTTTGGGGGGGGGGGGACTTTTTAGTTGCAGTAGACATAAGTCTAATATTCTAAAGTTTAAAAAATGATGTTTAACTATGACATTTTTAATATAAGTAATTGAATAAAATTTATAAATGATTTATAATTGTACTCGCTATTTTCCATGGAAAAAAGTGGCATGGAAAAAATGTTGTTCAATGTTCATCAAATACGCTGTAGCCTTAGCAATCGAAAATAATTAACAAACTCTATATTGATAGATTAACACATTAACAAACATTCAGACCCGCAATGTGTTTTTTTTTTACAAATTCTATAAAATGTAGACTGATTGATTGAATTCTTTACCGTTTTCCGTCTGGGTTATTTTGAATCACGTGTGTACGCTATGTGTACACATAGATAAATAGCCATATAGATAAACACTTTAAGTGTTTATTTTGAAAGAAATTGTGTATAGTCGTTCTACCGGTAACGAATCAGCATGCGGTTTCGTCGTGCATGCGACTATTATTATCAGAATTCCAAATGTTTTTTTTTTCTATTTTGTTTCAATCACATTTCTTTATTCTTCTAAACGGTAGTATCAAACTTCCGAAAATATACAGGATGAATTACGGAGATAGTAATTTCAATACCCCCTCCATTTTCCTAGTTTCGAATACGTTTTCCAGTATCGAACTAAGCGCCCTCTATCACTTCTGGCCGAATATTTTTTGGGCGAATTAATTTCAAAAATATACTAAAGCCTCAGGTACTTGTTAATATACTTATAAATAAAGAAGGAAAAAATATTGTGGAAATATGTTAATAAAACAAATAATATGATCGTTATTTTTATCGTACCGTTTTCCCCTCAAATTGAAACTGGACTTTAACAGTTTTCATTTTGCGTTACTCTATGAAATTGAATTTTCATGAAATTACTTTACGATAGTAACTGATGATAAGTATTTGCGATTTGCCTTTGTTTTGCCCGTATATCTATCAATATATCCAGCCAAATAATACTTCTGTCGCAATGAACCGACACTAGGAAAACTACAAGCGGTTCTATTTGAAGTCGTTATTTCATTCAAAGCTCTAATTTTAGTTGATATGATGCATAATCTGATTAAATGGATTATAATTACTAATTATCCACTAAAAAGGGACCAATAACAAACTTATTTTCATAGTTTCGTTTAGTTGTTTTCACACTTTCGTTTTTTTTCTGCCTTGCACTTCCGGCATTCATATCTGGGTCAACTTTTTAATTTGTAAACAATACGGTAAATAACTGTGCAAAGGACAAACAACTCCACATATTGATAGAATATTTATTTCTGTATTAAAATTACCCAGCTTGGATTTTTTCAAACCTTAAATCCGTGTTTCACCAATAATTTTTCTAAAAATTATTCGATACTGGCGAATATTCGTTACCGCTAAAACGACTGTTCATGCAAAGCAATGCAATGCTAGGGCAATTAAATTCGAACTATGTATATTGTGAGGTTCGGACTGATACTGGTTCTACTTGTTCTAACAGCGAATGTAAGACGAAGTATTAGGGTGTAAAGTTTTAAACAAATACAAGCATTGCTTTCTTAAAAGCTTGCATTACTAAACAAAGTATTTCATTGGAAGCATTATTAGTTACCTTAGCTGCAGATATGTAGCTCTTGGTTTGGATCCCGGAAAAATTGACTACCATTACCTTTAAAAATATGTGCCGATAATAATTTATAATGTGCCGATGTTCATCAATTCATTATAAAGACGCGCAGATTCAAGTGGTAAAATGTCGTTTGATATGGGACTTATGACGTCTATCTATATTGTTTTATCAAAATTATTTCATTATTTCAAGCGTGTGGGTGAAATGAAAACAGTTTCACATGTTATATGACTTAAAGATTAACAATATTCAAGGTTTTCCCTTATTTTCAAGCAATGATAAGAAGAACTCACAAAATAAGAAATTAGACGCAAAGTAAACTGCATTCACGGTATATGGTCACATTGTATGATGTGTCTCAAAGATTCCTTTTTTGGACTCGTCAACTATAACTGCGAAAAATGAATGGATGAGACATTCTGGCGCGGAGTCTTGTAAATAGAATTTCCATCGGTCAGAATTGATTCTTTCGTGAGGGTCGGGGTAGGTATAAAAACCAATTTAATTGTTCAAAGTTTTGACTTGTTAACAATGATATATAAGATCGAATGTTTTAGAACGATTTATAAATCCATAATACTGTGTATTTAGTAGGCGGGTATCCTTACACCCTATAAATTTAAGACAAATGAAATCGTCCAGCAGATAGAGAAAACAAACCCCCTGGCATTTTAGTTCTTCCAGTTAACCTTTAGACTGCATGTTATAATAAATTAATGATTTTGTTTGTTAATAATTACTCAACATCAATTATAAATTAACAATGAGTTTACACTCTAGTATGCTAGTACACAATCCTGTTGCGATTAAACCCCCCTTCCGGTTATGATACCTATTTCTAAATCAAGATTACACACGTGCTTGCATGACAAAAACTGGAACTTCACTGTTAAATGAATCATCTCTTTGGAAATGTATTTCTCCTAAGTAAGTACGTGTAGTAACTGATACATGTAATTCTGAAAACCATAGAGGAATGCATGGCGCATAATAACAGCTTGATACAATATTTCTCGTTTCCATCATGCTTTAGGTCTTTGATAATAAGAAAATATATGCTTGACTTCATATTGGGAATATGTTTTTGATAAAGTAGAAGAATGGGACGGTATTGGAATAACAAGAGGAATCCTTCTAGCATGCTCTCCAAGGTACATACAGCATGGTTCTGGGTTCTTTGTATGTAAATCCGACGGATCCTGGAAAAAGAATCTGAGCTGCATCTTAAAAAGTAAATTACACATGTATTTTTTAATTCATATTTGTTTCATTAAATGTTATTTTGTATTTCTCTGCGATATGATATAACTTTGTTCCCTTAATTATTTTTAAATTGAAACTGCATTGTGTAAATAAGTACAGTCTAAGACGATAAAAAGATCAGTACGAATACGCACGGATTTTGTGCAACCAAAAAGAAAGTTGTACGGGGAAAATCATTTTAAAGGTAAACAGTGATGTCGCTAGCAGAAAAGGACACCACTAGCAAAATAGTATAATGAGGTGCCCTTGTAGTATGTTGATATAATAGTGTAAGTGGATATGCATTATTTTTCTCTCGACAGCCCTGGTCATTCTGAGGGTAGGTCAATTGAATTGTGCGGCGAATAGGAGTTGTTACCGACTTTTTTAACCCTTTGATGAGAGCGGTATTCTATAGTTTACCGAGGTTTTTTTACTTACACAACCTGTGTCATTCTATCAACTTAAGTGTCATGAATGATAACTGATAACCTACATGTATGCCATTCAGTCATCTTTTTGATACCTCTCAACTTTGTTCAGCTGACCGAGTTAACCTCTTTCATGCTAAAAGAAAAAGTAATGGCATCTGCTCGATCATAGCTTTGTATGTAGCACCAAAACAGTAAACCTCTGAAATTATACGTTTTACAGAATAAGAAATGTTCATTTCGTTTACATATGTTTAAGACCCCTACATGTATCACGGCAGCTTAAATATTTGATAAAAAGGTTAAATAAAATGAAACTTTATGTTAACATGTTTTACCATGGATGCATGTATCCCTATTGTGTTTGTTTGTCAACTATCTGGAATAATAAGTTTAAACAGATTAAGAATTATTTCTTTAAGTTATAAAGTGATGAAAAGAATGTTGAGAAAAGGGACAACGATAGCTTTGATTTTAAAGAATAACCATTGCATTTAGTTAAAAAGGGGCATCGTCACGATTTTGGTCAAATTCTATTTTTATGTTTTTATTATTAACAATGATTTAAAAATGCATTTCTAACGATCAAATAAAATTTGAGAGTCATTCGTAAGGATATAAGCAAGATACAGGGCTCACAATTCTTTGTCATGTAAACAAGGCTCGTGCCCTTTTTTGTATAGCCAGTAAAAATTATTTTTCCAACTCATTTTTCTATCTTTTTAATTATTGTAAACATAGATAAACAGTCTTCTAACGTTTAACACATTCGTTTTAGGTTTAACACTCAAATTATTAGTTCAACGTTCAAAATGTAAACAAACGCTTTGTTTACATAGCGAAGAATTTCAAGCTCTGTAACTCAACAAATGAATCACATTTCAGTTGTCTAATTAAAAATGCCCTTCTGAAGCATTGTTAACATTAAATTCGGAAAAATAATATTTTCCCAAAATCGTGACCATGCCCCTTTAAACAAATATCCATTTTCATTTTATATTCTTTAAACTTAGTAAAATTAGTAAAGTCTTCATATTTTTTAAGGAAATAAAAAAACGTATGAACACGGCACCATGAATATAACCTGCCCAAGTGGAAACATTTTTATTGAAAAGGCGATGTTTGGAAGAACAGAAGACGGAAGAGTATGTTACTATCCACAAATTCAAACAACAAATTGCATATCGCCGTATTCTGAGGTAAAAGTTAAAGAAAGATGTGACGGTAAACCACAATGCAGTATTGCAGTAGAGTCTGCAACATTTGGCGGCGAAGATCCTTGTCGTGGCACCTATAAGTACCTGGAGGTGAATTTTATATGTTATTAAAAAAGCACACAAACTAAGTGAATCATGCTTACTCTTTACTGCAAAGTTTACAAGAATTATAATTGAAAGCACATTTACACAATTCTTAAGTCCTTTAAATAAACACTAGACCTCATTTTTGTCAAGATTTTCATAATTGAAAAGAGCTGTCCTTAAGAGTGCATTTGAAACAAACAAATAATACAAAATAAGGAAATTATTTAACAGCTCTTACTGCAAATCAAAACCTCAGAACTCACAATTGTATTTTTCAAACCGCTTAAATTTTGTATTTGATAATGTCTTACTGGTTTAAGAGTACACCAATGCATGATGATAGAGAGTTTGCGTGTTTGCAACTGAGAGAGAGAGAGAGAGAGAGAGAGAGAGAGAGAGAGAGAGAGAGAGAGAGATCTTTACTCATAGCCTGATTGTCTTCTCGAAATAATCTTTAAATAAATTACAATTCCAAGAGTTTCATATTTTTTACTATCAATGTTCATAATGTCAAATATAAGCTGAGTAATCGTGGCTCAGTAAGAATTAAACCAACGAATGCATGTGTATGTCTAGCTCGAAATTGTTTGTATACAATGTGCATGTGCCATGAATTGAAATTTTTTTCTAGAAATAAATCAATATGTATTTACATAAAAGATAAACCATATCTCAAACAATTAACAAGATTCGGTAAAAAAAATTTTAAATCCTGAGAAAACTGTTATATTAAATATCGAGAAATATTACGCTATAAGTCTGACCTTGATGTTATATGAAGTTCCTTTCAATTTTGATCTTCTATTAAGAAAAAAACAATAAAAAAATGAAGAAAAGCATACAATGTATATACGTTTTACATTGGCTGATTATAAAACATTTTGTTGAGAAAATGAATATGATAATGTATGCACATACATCTGGATCAGGTTGAGAATAATTATAACAAACCAGGTCAGTTTAAGCATTTGCCTCCTGAACATTATCTATAGATCTACTATGCTATCTGGTCTAAGGCGACTTAGTCTGACTCCTGTAACGTGCAAGGGGTCACTGCCTGTGTTCCCCCGCGGGCCCGTACCCGAAAAAGAATCAGACAGCCTTAATTGATGTCAATATTTACAAGTGCAGACTTCAACTACCAGGCTTGAGCATATTTAGGGACTCATCATTACGCAGACAGGAATGAACGCACACCGACGAAACTTGACAGGTACCAACGTCAACGCAAGCAGAGATGACCAAACGCATGCGCCAACAATGCAACAATACGCTAGCAGAAATCGCCTGTGCTAGAAAGATTAGAACACCAGCAGGGATGACCACAAACTAGTGATCTGCTGTAACAACCACCAACACAAGCAGGGATGACTGCGCACATATATTGATGCTATACAGAGCAAGGATCTCTGCACACTCAATATCGTAGGTTAATTCACACGAAAATTAGAAAGTGCAGGGATGTCTGCACACTCAATCTAGCCGTACGTGTCACGGTTTAACCCCAAACAGTCGGGTTTTTTTACCCTTCCCTGTCTCTATATTAGTGCTTGCTAGAATCATTAATTGGTTTTTAAAGTAAAACAAACTGCTTTACATTATCTAATAGATCTTGCACACGACGACATATTTATACATAAAAATGATTATGAAGCTTATTGGAACATTATTTACATTATCAAAAAATCAAAGGACAAAAACTCTAATGCAAAACTACTCTATTAAGCTGCCCGCTTCACTCCACATACTTTTTTTTACAAGTCGGGGATTATGTTTCTATCTTTAAATATTATCTATAAAAAAAATATCAGCACGACATATCCTGTATTGAAACATACCTTAATGATCTTCCAAACGATGGTTGAGTTTTTTTCGACATCTTATAGGTCATGTATCTTATGAAAATGTCCACACACTGATCTCAGCTGTTCGCAACTAATAAAGGCGAGTGAAAGCGTTCTGTTGATTCGAATGGCAAACAAACGACAACGCTTTTAATAACAGATTTTTGATTCAATATTGTTTAAAATAAAACTCAGAATGATTATTTTTAAAAGCAATCAATCGATACATTCCCACAGTGATCACTTTACTAAATCACAAATTTAAATACTGCTAAGGCTATATACAATTCAAATACATTTTCTATATATATCTTGATTATTAACGGAAATTATTATATTTCTCGCATACATTCTTTTTAGAGAATAAAATATAACATATTAAATTAAAAAAACAATTAAATGGAGCATCAAACAATACTTTGTCAAAAAACCCAATTTTAGTGACATAAATAAAAGACATTAAAAAATATTGCAAGCTTCATATGATGTGGTGTCTAAGATAGGTCAACTTACACCTCCGACTGACGTGTATTTTGAATGTCCTTTAAACAACAAATGATTTGTTTTTGTATGCTTTGCATTTTCAGTTTATGACTATTTCTTGACGTTTTATTGCAATTATTTGGATGCAATTTTACTTCTATACATAGACTCATCAGCATGTTTTTGCCACTTTATCATGTTGACCCCCTCCCCCGTTTTCCATTCCATACCCTGACTAGTTTAAAGATACATTTATACCGATAGAGAAAGTTGTATATGTACAAATATTTGGGGAAAAATGATTAATACACACAAAAAAAAAACAGTAAAGAAAATTTGATGCTTAAGATAACATTTCTTTTTTACTTTTGATTGTGGATGAAATTGAAATACATTTCCCTGTGTTCCCTTTTGTTAACGGATACAATGGAACAAAGAATGATCTATTATTTATTTTCGACAATTATCTTAATTGATTTTATGGATACACGGCCTGGAAAAAACTGTAATGTAATGTTCGCTAAAAATCAGGAAATAAAAATCGCTAAATCATCTCCATAAATATTAGATAAAACCACGTTCTAGGAAAATTGTAATACAAGCGCCATTGATTGATTTTGTCTTCGATTACTTTTCTACATTTAACTTTGATGAAACTTAATTCCAAGCGAATTACAAACGTTTTTTAAAGGTTTTTTTTAACATATTAAAGTAGAGTTCTGAAAGTTGTAGATTATCAAATCTACTCTTTCAAATCATATACAGTTAAGTTTATTTAAACCTTACATGAATCCTCGTTCGTCAATTAAAAAAACAAACTGTATAACAATTTAAATAGCAACTTAGTATATACAGTTTAGATAATATATATATATATATATATATATATATATATATATATATATATATATATATATATATATATAATCCAAAATAAGTAAAGTTAATCCACACAAGTAATAAATAATAAAAAATAACAGAAAGCCGATTCAAAACTCTACCGGTTTCATTAAAATCTTCAGGAGTTTTGAACAATCATCATAGATACATAAGATACATACATTTCAAATGATCATTGTGACGTCATATAACATCAAGTATATGTTGCGCTTTTCAGAGTTCATTATGACGTCATAGTATAAGCGTTTTATAATAGTACGGGAAAAACATAAAATATATTCAAATATTCCATAATTGTACAAGAAAAACATAAAATATATTCAAACATTCATAATTATAATGCATTCAGTTTTGGTTTATATAATGAAATGAAATGTTTTTCTTTTGTTTCACGCTCTTTTTCGGTTGTTGCTTTATAAAATTTATAAATAGGACACACTGTAAAGTTCGGAAAAATGTTCTTGGCACAGTTTCTGAGATGTCCGCTAACAGCCGTGCACTGGTATTTTGTTTCACGAATTTGTTGTCGGTGGACGGTCATTCGATGTCTGAGGGTATCTCCGGTTTGACCAATATAGTTTTCTCCACATCCTGCACATGTAATAACGTAGATTAGATTGGAACTTTCACATGTAATAGAGGAATGTATATTAAAATTTCTGCCGTTTTTGAACTTGAATTGGTGGCCTTCTTGTAGGTAAGGGCAGGTTGCACATCTTGGCTTCTGGCATTTACGGACATCTTGTATTTCTTCGATATTTCCAAATTTGGCATGGGTTAAAATCTTTTTCAGAGACGGACTTTGTCGTTTACTTTTGATGATCTGAAATTTGTGTAAGACTTCATTCATTTTTTTATCACGTTCTAAAAGTTGAAGGTTGCTTTTTATAATTTGGTAAAACTCTTGATTTTTCGGGTTGTGTGTTGAGACGTATGGAATAACACATTTTTCTGATTTATCTTTTATCTGTAGTAGTTCATTTCTATCATGGCATGTGGCTTTTTTGATTCCATGTTCAACTAGTGATTTGGGGTAGTTCCTTTGTTGTAGCAGGTAGCGTAGTTCACTTAGTCTGGAATTTAGAAGATTTTTGTCCGATATTATAGTACAAAGGCGCCTGGCTAAATTATAAGGTATGTTGTTCTTAATGTGTTTTGGATGGCACGAATCATAAACAAGGTATTGTTTGGTGTCCGTAGGTTTATAATATATATCAGTAATAATGATGTCCTCTCTTTTTATGATCATAACATCAAAAAATGGGAGTTTTTGTTCGTTACAGTTCATTGTAAATTTCAAATGGTTGTTTAAATTGTTTAAAATATTGTAAAACTTATTTAATTCATCCTTGGTTTTGGTCCAAATTATAAAACAGTCGTCCAAAAATCTTTTCCATGATTGTTGTATGAAATTTTTAAATTCAACACTAAATTGGTCCTCCAGGTTTTTATATAGCTTTTCCTCCAGAAATCCTAGTACAAGTGTAGCATAGGTTGGGGCAACTTTAGTTCCCATAGCTGTTCCAAGTTTTTGTTTATATGTTATCCCATCGAAATTCATGAAATTGTGTTCCAGAATGAATTTTAAACTTTGTAAAATGAAAGCCTTGGTGAAACGGTCATGGAGTAGGTCTGGAAATATGCATATAAATAATTTGTTAACCACCAAACACCTTAGTAAAACAAACGACGTTAATCTTTATTTGTACAAATATTCTGGTGTTCTTAAAAACATGGCGCTTTTATCTGCAATAATTTGCTTTTTGTCTTGTAGGGGAAAAAAATAGTTATAAAGTTATAGTCATCAAATTTACTTTGAAGAAACTTCCATGTTAAACAACGAAAATGAACCAAAATCAATTTTAGATCCCCCTTCCCCTTTTTTTTGATCGGTACGAATTCTCTGAGTTGACTCAATAGTTTTTCTTCACATTTCAGGAATTAAAGAAAATGATAATGCCTCGAGATTTTTTTTTTTCATTTGTTCAAAATTTTGTTGTGGTCTTCTGTTTCCTGTCCTGGGTAAAAAAAAACACCATTGTTTCCACAAGATCACTGACAAGAAAAGACGTAAACATCAAATCCATTGGTGATTGTAATGTAAATGTGTTTAAACTATATTGTTTGATATGTCCTAACGTCCGTGCTATCTAAAGTACTTCAAACATGATTTTTTTTCATCATTTTGTTAAATTTACATGGAATGAATATAAATCCGTTCATAGGTCATCTATACAATGATAAATAGAGAAACAATTTCTTCTTCCCGTCAGATATCTTTAATATTTCCTGTAGTTTTGTCAAATGTTATACTCGCAATTTATCAGAATTAGAAATGATGAAGACACGGAAAATTTAATGAATGATAGATACGTTATTGAAGATGGGTTTCATTTTGTTAACCGTTATAATCGGTTCTAACCGAACAGCTAAACTTAATCAATATGTTGATAAGCTCAGCTTCCTTTTTACTGTTTTAATTAGCCTGATAAACAAATAAATACATTGGAAATACCTACAAAATTTACAAATTTTTTATTGTCTTCCAGCAATTCTGTTTCCTGTCCAGAGACAGCAAACGTTGTCTCAACAATCTGTCAGTTTGGGCAGAGACTTGAAAAATCAAACTTTAAGGAAAAATATACTTATGTATGCATTTATGTTTAGCTTGCTTTGTTTGAATCGGAGTGACTACCGGTCGTAACCGACAGTTCTTTAAATATTGTTTCTGTTTTTGTTTTTGGTAAGCTCTGGAAACTTGCTTGCGGTGTATTCTATACTGGCACTGTACCAGTTATCGGCTAAAATTTAACGTTTTCTTTTTGTAATTCCTTATTTCTTGATATTTTTGGATAAAACTTGACATACTTTAAAGAGTAAATTCCTTATTTATCAATATGTTAGTTTATATCATTATTTAGAACCCAAAACATTTTTTTTTGTGCTTTTAAGTACGACCCGAATTTGCCGAGTTTTTACGATTTACTGTACCAGTTATCGGCTTCGTGATAATAACATAGTAAAAATCCGTGTTCATGTTGATTTTATACTCTGCTAAATGTAGTTTGAATTATGCCCCTTGTGAGGTCAGACTAAAGTATTCGGGGTCATGATACATTATAAACAAAACTCATGAAATAATTTGTTTATTATCATACGGTATTACACCAAATCTATACTATTCAATACATAATTGTGCAATCAGGCGTTCAATTGCGCTACGAATCTCTCGAAAATTCGTGAATTCCTTTTGTTTATACATGTTAAATGTATTGATTTTATATGTCAAATCAAAGAAGGGATATAATAACGTATTACAAAGAGGTAATGTTCTATTTTTAACTTATTAAGTCACTTCCCCCACTGCTTAAAGTGCAAAAATCAGCGGTAAACAATGATCGTTTAAGCTCATGTATAAAACATATTCAAGAAAGTTTTCAAGCAAACTTACTTTTCTTTATTCGAAAAAGACGACTGAATTAATAAACCTTGGATTGTTGCGTGCTATAAACCCGAACTCTCAGTTTAGCCGATAACTGGTCTTAACCGATAACTGGTACAGTACCAGTATTATGATTATTTCTTACACCAAAAAAAGTACAAATTAATACATCTATTTAGGAACTGAATAATATAAACTCGTGAACACCAATTTCCGTGGATAATGTAAATTTTACATTTCCAAGCATAGACAATTCCTTGTTCAATGATCGTATCCTTATAAATGTATAATTAATGTAAATTCCTTTTTTTACCCGAGTACTCAATTCTGCGATTCCACTATTTACATTTTATAGACCAAATCGCGAGAATATAAAATAACGAGCACCAATTTTTTTGTTATAACTTAATATAGCTAAAAATTCATAAAGATGAAACCATTTTTTTTTTAATTTGCGAGGACTGCTTCTCGCGATTTTACGCGGATAATAATTCCTGGTGTTAAATTAGGAATCTACAATATTATTCATATTTCAAAAAATGAACAAATAAATAAAAAAAACGAATCAGCAACAAAACCAACATAAAATATCAATAAATCAATTTCTACAATATTAAAGAAACATGTATTTCCTATGAATATGTACATGCATTTTTGTCGGTTATATATGTATTGGTTTTTGAAAGCAAGGAAGGTATTAGCAATTTAGAGCCTAGTATAAAAAACTAAAATCATTGCCACAAAATGAATCTTATCACTTTATTGATCTGTCGTTGACATTGTTTTAAATATTAAATTCCTAATTTAGGTTGATAGGAAATTACATTGATTTTAATGTCAATACGTAATGTAGCTTCAAGTAGGCAATTATTATTTATTTATTATTTATCACATTTAATTGAATTTAAAGCTCGTCGGTGCATTCGATACATCGAACGTCAGCATTAAAATTGATTTTTGTATGTGACATTTTAGAATTCCAAAAACTTTTGATTTGTCTTGGTTTCCTTTAGAGATTTTTCTTTTTTATTAAATACAAATATGTTCGGTGCGTCGAATGATCTATACGGCATATGAATTTACTCAGTCTTCTTAGTTAAGTTCAGGGTCAATGATAAACGAAATCATTCTGAGACTTCCAAACATATCATGACAAACAACATACACCTCTGGTTGATTCTTTGTAAGTAATACATAACAAACCATTGTGCGTTTATCAGAAAAAAAAAATTGTTTCAGAATTATTTTTTTGGCGAAAAAAGGAAAACCAATTATTTGTCCGCCATGTGGTATCTATCCGAGTACCTTTGTATTCAATGTAGAGAGCGTCACCACTACGCTATTTTGCTTATTATTAAGAAAGGTAAAAATTGTTTACGTAGTTACGTAGTCTATTTTGAAGATGACACAAGTAGAAAAAAAGAGATCCAACGTTCTTCAGTCCATATGAAGTTGATACCGAATGTTGTGAAGCGTATTGAATAGATAGGCCCTTAACGATGGGTAGGGATGGCAGTATTTGTGTATCAATTTATTAACAAAAATCAGTGCCGCTTATAAACAATGTGGCCGGATAGCGTTGGCCAAGAAATGAACAGGCCAGGTCAAACTCTGATCGCAACGGCTATTTGAAGGTGGTTTGGATGTCACTTTGGATTAACTGTTGCGCATTTTCCTAATTTCAAATAACATTTGGGCCTAGGAAGGAACAGTTATCATTCGTGGAACTTCAAAACATATCGTCACAGGTTGCTGATAAAAATGCAAACAAAGATTTTCAGTGAAATTTGAGAGGGAAATGATAGACAGAGAATATAATGCAAATTTAATTCGTATAAAAACGGGAAATGATTACCTCTGGGTTTTAATGCTCGTGTGTTTATCAGATGTTATCCTAGTTGTTATTTAAAACAAAAACAAGACACAAACATGCAGCACAAGCTTTTATTTACATTCGACAGACAGGACATGGTGAAATTTCTAATGCAGGAATTAGAGTTGTCGGCCTTTAGCCGTGCATATTTCTTGTTTGACATTTTAAAATCCGTTTTCAAGTTGGATTGACAGAAAATATCGGTTTTGAAGTACGTTTCCCTCATCTTTCAATTTGGTTGATCTTAGGAATCGGGAGTAGGATTTTTTCAAAAATGAAGGCCAGAGAAGGACATTGAAGACTCAAAAGCCGTAAACTTGATATCTTTGTTAAAAAATGTGTTTGCGTCTGATCATTTGCACAATGCTACAGAGGAGTGTAAGAATGAAGTTCAGCATCTTTAATTTGTGAAAAAAAAACATTAAGGTCCAAATACGCGTAAATCGAAAGTGGGCGAAAGGATAGAGGCAAATGCTTTTGAACTTCTCGATGCCTCCTGCGTAAGAGTAATTAACGGTTTGAGCGCGCATCGTAGTTCAAGGTATAAAAGTCAAGGTCACTAGGTCAAGGGCACTATCTCAGATGATTCGACTGCTCTGAAAGCCCAGAATCCTATACGCAGTTGTGATGGGTAATATACCTTTGTAGTTTAGAATTGAAATATTGACTGTCACACTACGATTAAAACAATCTCTCTCTCTCTCTCTCTCTCTCTCTCTCTCTTTCATGCTTTTAATCTCGGCAAAGCATCAGATAGCGACTTAATTTTGTAGCAAAAATATCTCTGTTTAGTAGAAAAAAATCAACATTGCATTGAATTTTAGAATAAGCATGTAATATCAATCCCTCAATTTTTAAATGTGCAACCAAATCCAAAGCTTTGTAAAATATTTCATGGAATTTTATGCGCATTATGCATAATATTGTTTTAAAAACATGTAATTATAATAATAAAACCCTTGCTAACTTTATTTGCAAAATAAAAACAGTAGAATTAACAAAATGCGGTATAGCAAAAGCTGATATTTTGACGCGTAAGGGGGAAAAAGTTGAAATATTCTGTTTTAAATTTTAATAATAGAAATCTTGCTTGACTTTATGCATTAATTGTTAATTCTTTACAGTTTATAATGTTAAAAAAAACCTATTCGACATTTTTAAAATTTATTTTTATCACCGTAATCTACCGATCTCATTCCGAGAAATCCCGAGCTCTCAGGCTCAATTGTACATCCGATACCTTAATTTAACTGTCTACATGGCAGTTTGGGTTTAAAAAAATGACGGTCGCTTGTCACGTAAGGCAGGGGGTCGTCTGATGCAAGATTTTCATATAGGAAATTACGTTGGACGGTCCAAGTATGATCGCATAAGACAGAGAGTCGCTTTATACAGAGAGTTGTTAAGGCAGTCTAGACTGACCTTAGTGAACACATCTCCTATGTTTTATTTTTAATCTTTCTGCTATAAGATTGTAGATCTTTTTTTAGATAAAAGTAAAATGTTAAACTGCCAAAAAATAAAATGTTATTTTTATACATGGTATCCTGGTTTAGTACTTTGGTATGTATTTAAATCATTTACAATTAAGTATATATAAAGTAAAACTTGTTTAGTTACAAACAAAAAAACAATTTAGATAGTAACATTTGTATTCATACTGTAAATATAATCACTTACACAGGAAAATTTGTCCACATGTGTAAAATATGTGTATAATTTTACACAAGTTTTGCACATATAATGCATGTGTACAACACATGTTTCAAAATTTATATGTTGAACACATACATTATACACGTGTGTAACATATGCATTTTACATGTTTAACATATATATAAAATAATATATGTCCAATACATGTTTAAAAAAAAAACCACATATGTTAAACATATACAAGTAAAAAAAAAATATTTTATTTATTATTCATTTTCATGACTTATACCTTTATTTATGCATTATTAGTAAATACATGTATAAATAAAAAAAATAAATTTTTACCGACTAAATTACAGAAAAAATTTTTGTTAACCATTCCGGATTTAAATCCTGATTGGCTTTAATTTTGTCGTTTGCAATCATACGTCATTTTATACGTCACGGAAGGAGAAGATGTTGAATTTTGCAGATTCGATATGACGCTAAAGGTAAGGTTTGTTAATCACTCTTATTCATTTATTTGTATAAAAGCTTTTTCTTTGAACACTTGTGAAATCAATTAGTGTCACACTAATCAAATGAAGCCGATTTATTTCGAGTAACTCGTTGAACAAACTTAATTCGCACCAATGTCATTTTCCTTAGCCGAAGGGGACGCTATCATGCTTTGTCCGATCACTTTTTCCTTGGACGGCAAGAAATAAACATCTGAACTTATATTCAACGTCTCCTGTCCTATTTTCAGGTAATGAAACCTTTTACTTATATACTTTGTGCAAATTTATTGTTTATATCATGTTCTATATCATTTGTATGAATGCGTTGTTTGTGACTTCATATTGACACTTTATTTCGGAAATGTTTATTTTGGAATTTGTTGCTTAGTCTTTTCATTTCATTGTTTGCAGTCTTCAAATCTTTAAGACTGATACCTTTGAAATTTATTTTCTTGTTTTATCTTAATTTCCAAATTTATAACCTGTTCAAATTTGTTAACCGGAAAGTTATTATCCGTCTTTTTCGACTTTAACGGCTATAATCGCCTGCGGTGCAAAAATGAAAATAGACGCCTGCGACTCTTTTGTCTTAACTTTAATCAGTGTCCAATATGCATATTTTACCTGTGTAAGTAACTTTGTTCATTGTTTTTACATATGCATTTAGTTAGAATTTGTCATGTTTATTTGATATGCTTATTTACAAGTCCTTTTTATGGTCAGTACATGTGCACTTTTCAACAGGTCCTTTTGTAAACAAGTAACAATGTAACATTTTACCTGTAGCGTTCCTTTGCATAGTTGTTACCGTATGTTTTGTATGTGTAGTATATAATTAATTTCTCATTGCCGCTTACTCTTTGTTTGGGTGTTTGTTTAGTAATTACACCCCCCCCCAGCTCAATTTTGATACCGGAAGCTGTCACCGGAAGTCTTTGTAATAATGTAAACATAACCATGTGCTAATGTTTTGGTCTATTCTTTATTAAAGTCAAGTCCTTTTACAATGCCAAGTGAACTTTATCATTTGAGTAAATTTCCCCATTTAAATTTAATTTCCATTTGAGTTTATATTTCCCCTTTTTGTCCCCCGCCGCAACGCGGTGCGGGGACATAGAAATGCCGGGCGTCCGTCCGTGTGTCTGTGCGTCCGTGTGTCCGTGTGTCCGTCCGTCACACTTTTTTGTAAGCGCTCTCATGCCTACAAATTTTGACCGATTTTCATTAAATTTATACCAAATGTTTATACTACTAATACTTTGGTCAAGTTCGAAAATCAGCATTGGTCGATACTTTTTGTTGGAGTTATAGGACTTTGATCACAATAATGTCTCTGTTTTATCCAAAAATTGACCTTTGAAGCGCTTTCATACCTACAAATTTTGACGGATTTTCATTAAATTTATACCAAATGTTTGTACTACTATTACCTTGGTCAAGTTCGAAAATCAGCATTGGTCGATACTTTTTGTTGGAGTTATAGGACTTTGATCACAATAATGTCTCTGTTTTATCCAAAAATTGACCTTTGAAGCGCTTTCATACCTACAAATTTTGACGGATTTTCATTAAATTTATACCAAATGTTTGTACTACTATTACCTTGGTCAAGTTCGAAAATCAGCATTGGTCGATACTTTTTGTTGGAGTTATGGGACTTTGACCACAATAACGACTCCGTTTTATAAAAAAAAATTGACCTTGTAAGCGCTCTCATACCTACAAATTTTGACGGATTTTCATTAAATTTATACCAAATGTTTATACTACTATTACCTTGGTCAAGTTCGAAAATCAGCATTGGTTGATACTTTTCGTTGGAGTTATGGAACTTTGTGACGGATTTATCACACTTTTTTTGTAAGCGCTCTCATGCCTACAAATTTTGACGGATTTTCATTAAATTTATACCAAATGTTTATACTACTATTATCTTGGTCAAGTTCGAAAATTAGCATTGGTCGATACTTTTTGTTGGAGTTATGGGACTTTGTGACCTTGTAAGCGCTCTCATGCCTACAAATTTTGACGGATTTTTATTAAATTTATACCAAATGTTTATACCGCTAATACTTTGGTCAAGTTCTTGAGATTGTAGTATTTTGGATATATTTGCGACAGGAAAAATAGAAGAAAAAAAATGGGTGGTGGGGGTAAAAAAATGTTCCTCCCAACCTCCCCACACATTTAATTCTGGAACAGCCCTGAATGTTTGAAAATATTCCAATATACAATATACTAGTATACTGCTTGACTGGCGGGGGACCCTGGAATTATATTCTTGTTAATATTGTGATAGACTTTCATTTATTTTCACTTCAGTCCTGTAATGTTGAGTATGTTTTGTTTTATTAAGGTGCCCTTACACTTAAAATTATAGTGTCACCTCATATTCTTTTATTACAGTGACTGTATAATGCGTCTTAGGCAATGTTCTTTTTATTTAATCAAATGTGTAAGATTTGTCTTAATGGTGATCTGTGCACATGTTACTGCAAGCCACCCCATGTTTGTCCTATTTAAAGTGGCATTGCTGGCATTATTTTTGTGATTATTAATGATTGTCTTTTACTTACTTTTTCCTTGGACGGCAAGAAATAAACATCTGAACTTATATTCAACGTCTCCTGTCCTATTTTCAGGTTCAACTGATTACGTCACATATCAAAGTTAAAAATATCACCCAAAACTCGGTGATAACCCTATGGAGAATTTTCATGTCTGGTAAATGAACTATATCCTAAATGTTTACAGCAGTTCAAGATGTACATAATGTGTTCGTTGAATATTCATTCTTTTAAGCAGAACAAGTGACGTGAATGTAGATAATCTCCATTTCGAGATCTTTCTTATCAATTCAATTTATTGCAGGCTTCCAACACGTTTGAGACATGGAAATGTCATGTCACCATTTCAAGTTGTGTTCTATAAAAGAATATAAAAATTGGTAAAACATATTGATAAAACTCAACAATATCGGTAATATTTGTCTCCTTAATCAAATTTTTAACAAGTGCCGAATGAACCTAATACCAAATTTACTGTACTAGTTGCCGAGTTCACCAGGTGCCGAGTAGACAAAGAGTTCTTCTTGATGATGTTTTTTTGTTGTAAAGTAAAGTAAAAAACCTTTTTATTTATGTATAGTTTCACTAAAGCAGATACGTGGATTAAATTACGCTATTATATATAAAACAATTATGACATCAAAGTGTAAATATCATCTAGAAGAGGCAGTGAATCATTTAACGGATCTTCACGTAAACAATCCGACTGTGTTATGTATTGTAAACGATAACACGAATTGTCTTGAGATGTAACTTGTTTTTCAAATAATGAATTTACCGAAAAACTATATTCAGACATGTCTGGTGGGTTTTTTTTTTTTTGGGGGGGGGGGGTGATGTTTTTTACCATTAATATGCAATATCAAATGTATTTTAAATTTTCTCTAAATTCAGTTTGTGGAGATTCCACGATGATTATCAAATGTCCAACTGGAAAAATTAATATCGAGAAAGCCAACTACGGAAGAACAGACGGCGATGTATGTTCTGACACAACAATTAGTATGTTCGAAAAGTACAATTAGTACAACAGATTGTCGAGCCCCAGACTCTGAGGAAATAGTAAAACGCGACTGTGATGAGAAAACAAACTGCAGTATCAATGCTTCAAATACAGTATCTGGGGATCCTTGTGATGGTATCAGAAAATACTTGGAAGTAAAATTTACCTGTGTATAGGGGTATGAATTATACACTAATCGCTACGTTTCGTGAAAACTCTTTATAAATAAATGTGCATTTATAAATGATGTAACCTGTGTTTAACATATCTTAAGTAAGTTTGTGTATGAACCTGTTTCTTCAAGGTTTCTAGTTTGTGATGCATTTTACATTATAATTTGCAGTCTCCCCACGCGCTTGTTCTTGAGAATCAAACGCACGAATGTGGCTTCTTTTGTCCGTTTTGTAGTAAGTATCGAGCTCAACTGCCAAGCGTATAGCTTCATTCAGATTATGCGGCCGACTCTTTTTATGCGAAATCTCACATCGGAGTCAAACAGGCCATCAATGAAAGCCTCTTAACCAAGGGTTTCTCTTACAGCCGGTGCTGAAGGATAGGCAAAATAATTTAATCTTCGCACCGCTTGACCTACCTCGGATAATATTTCTGATGCGCTTTGCCGCCTTTCAAATAGTTGTGCGCGGTATAACTGGTGGCGCAAACCTCCCCTCAAGCGCTTTGACTAGCAAGTCATACTGGTGTCCTGTTTCTGCTGACTCGTTTACTAATATTCATTATGCCGCTCCTCTTAACAGCACAGCTAAGTATTAACCCCTTCCCTTATAATTCTAGTCTATGAGAGCCCCACACGCATCAAAAGGGAACTTATAATCTAACCACGAGTGAGTCCCATCAAACGATGCAGGTTTAATATTACATTTGGCTGTAGTCTTTTTATCTTATTCTCTGATTTCGTTACCATTATCATCAATGCGGACTATCCGCCGAGGGAATGTGCTGTCTGCATCAGCGTTTACTTCAAACCGCTCTGCCCGTTCTAATGGCCTGTGAATTTTCATGTGCTGGTGTTTGATGCAGCACATCCGTCGTTAAATGATCAAGTGCATTAGCTCTCAGCTGTTGCGCGTCACTATGGTTTACAGCACTTTCCAAGTATTACGCATTTGCTGAATGTTTCGCAGGCCCTCTCTTTTTTGCGCTTCGACTTTCCTTGGAGTTACTTCATCCGGATATCCAATGATCACCGGGTTATCAGACTGTCCCATGTTAAGCAAAACTACAGTATCCTCGGCACCTGGCGAATGCGCATCGTGATATCTACTGCTACCACTTGCGCTTGCTATTTTCTCAATACCCGAGTTTTGCACTCGCCTATAAGTAATCGGAGTTTACCGATTTTGCATATCGTTCACAGCTCTCTTCCAGAAAAGAGTTGTTTTCATCTAACATTCTATCAATGATAACTGATTTCAAATAAAATTGAATTTTACAGTAGAAATTAATTCGCTAAATCCCAGTCTGTCACGTGACAATAGTCAATAGGCAGAGTTTTAAACAGGAAGTCATAAAACATACTCTTGAGGACCGAAAGGGATTTTTGATTTTCATTAACTACTTCCGCTTCATTTGATTTTTTTCTTTACAGCCGTGAATAAGCTCAGTTGATTTTCGACCAATAATTTCACTCTCATCAACTCTCGTTATTAAAGAGAAGCAGACAAAAAGATAATATGTCACTGCTAGTGACCTTGACTTTCTAAATTTATCTTGGGTGATGGGTTGAAACGATCCTATGCAAAGAAAGACAACCCGAATTGTACAATACGTGAAAAACGCGTAAAAAATGACGCGATCGTTGGAATACTTATGTTCATGGTCTGTAGCTCTTTATCAGCTCCTGAAGGAGAAAAGTGCACTTGTAATTGTCGTACTAAGCTCCACGACAATATGCTAAACAATACAAGTAAAAAATTGTCTTTTAATGTTATTTTGGTTGGTGTTGTTTTTTTTCTGATCGTTTTTTTTCTGCTGATAAAAATAAGCAGTTCTAGAACAAAAACTCATAAACCCGATTTTCGGTTGATTAGCAGCATTCCGAAATGTCTTGGTTAAATATTACAAATATATGCAGTGTTTATATAAATGTCTTGTTTAAAATGTTCATTTCATTTATAAAATTAACTGTTATTAGCTTGAAATTTACAAGATCTGCTGATATACTTCCGATGAATTGCCATGGTATCATTTTTTTTTCTTGTTCCTCCTCTTTTGACTTAATCTAATAATGTTTTCAAATCGATTTAGATAACTTTTCTGAATAGATAAACCACAACGCTATGTAAAACTCCTGAGTTATTTTGGGGATTTTTAGCACATTTTCCCTTTAAAAATAAAATTTTGCTTAAAAGGCGATGATACTTGACAAAGGTAAAATTACCCAAGCAACGTGCAGTGAGGTGTGACTCATAATGCCTGGCCAGCATTGTCAGTTTTTTTTTAAATTGAATTAAGTCAAATGTGTTTTAAAAGCTATAAATGAAAGTCTAGTAAGTGTTTTATGGTAAAACAAAAAACCTTCCGCACCAGGAACGCAGAATTTCGGATAGGTGAGACAAAATAACGTATTAAAAATTCAAAAAAGTATGTTCGTAAGTTTCAAAAGCAGTATTGAATTAAACTAAACATCCGTCCTGTTTTGATTCGGCAAGGGACGACTTAACATTATGCACACAAAACTAAGACATAACTGTATCTTAAACTTCTACCTTTTAGAAGAAATATTATTGAAAGCCCTACCAATCGGGATCACCAAAAGATTCTTATCATTTGTTTTTTTTTTTTTTTGGATGTAAGAAATATACAAATGCACGAAATGAACTGCATTCAAACCGTTCAAATTTAAATCAAATTAAGATTATTAGTTGTCATTTACTTTTGTGGGGAGATGAATCTCTGAATATCAATTTAAACCAACGTATTTTTAGTTGTTCAAAGATTTATCAGAGATTGTGGTAGATTATCATAATTTTAGTCTTACTGCCTTGACCAGATTTAATACATGTACGTTTGTTCAATAATTTAACTACTTTAGTAATATTCATTTATTTGTACTTTCCATTCTAAACTACTATACAGTAGTAAATTGTTATACTTGGTAAGAACCTCGTAAGTTGTTAGAACTTGTGTTCGGATCATTTGTATATGTTTATGCACTTAAATATGTTCAAACCAAATCTTCTTTTTTTGTATAGTATTTATCTTCATCTTAGTTGGTCAGCATTTGCTTTAATTGGTTTTTTGTTTTGACTGTCAACAATTTGAATCTACATCACTAAAGTGTAATGCGCGACCGATGCTGTACAACCGTATGGTACATGCAGAAAAAAAAAAACACTTCAAGCTTCTATAGGACAAATATTAAGGTTTTTGATCATCATATTTAGAGCTATTTAAAGGATACGACCTTAACTCCACTTTCTTTGACTTCGGAGGAAAGTTTTCGGCTGATTTGTTAGAGTTTGTAGCTACAGCGATGTATGCTATAGTTTTCCAATCCTCGAGTCTCATGATTTGTCTGTCGCGTTTACTTGGAATACTCTTAATAAACGGTACGTCATCATCCGTAAGAAAATCATCCAGAAAGTAAATAGCTCCTCGGATGCTAACTTACGACGAATGAGAAAGCATAATTACCTTAACCTTGTCCGTTTTAAACTTGTAGTACTGTGTCATTTGCTGTACGATCCATTTATTTATATACTACTTTAATGTCGATTTAGACAATGAACATGGTTGTCCAACAAAGATATAAATTTCTATAGCATTTATGATGAAAACTGAAGCAAGTGACCTTTTTATTGTGCCCTGACCGAAACAAGAATGATTTTTTTTTAATTTGTTCACGATATAAGCCATTATCCTGAAAAGAGACATTTTCAACATAATGTTCACCTGATGGCTAAATTTGTTATGCATGTACTAATATTGCGGCGTTGTTACATTTTAATTTACATTCATTCATGATTGTTATGAGGGTCATAAGATTATGTAATGCTTTTTTTTTTATCATAAATAGTCAGGACAATGGTTGATTGACAGGAATATGCCTTGCAGTTACCTTTTAAGAAGGATCGGTAATCAACATATTACCCTTCAGATCTGCCTTAAACTTTAACAAATGCTATTCTTGGCCATAAAGTAAGATGAAGATAAGAAAAATGCAATATTTCAGCTTTAATATTAATAGCCTTATACATAGCTCCTCTTCCTAATGAAAGTGAAAAAGTCCAAAAATAGTCACGACCTTATGGACATCATTCACATGCATTTAGTTTTTCTCAAATATATGGGAGTAGAGAAGATTTTTATAACGTTTAAAACACTTTTAATATGTGTATATATTAGCACCATTCTCGGGCCTGAGCAATCACGTAAGAGTGCTTCATAGACATCATCAAAATGAATTTAATTTTTTCCACAACATGTGTTAAAGTAAAGAATATTTTTGAAAAATTGCCTTTTTGCATATTTGACCCCGCCAATGCCATCCCGGAAATGTCAGAGCCATGGATTTCACAATCTTAACATAGAAATGCTTCACACCAGAAATGTTTACAATTAGCCTTGATTTTTAAGAAAGAATTAAGATGTACGACGACGGATATATGGGAATAGAGAAGATTTTTAAACGTTTAAAACACTTTACTATATGGCCATATTAGCACCACCCTTGGTCCTGAGCTCCTAACCCACGGACCTTGATTTTGACAATTATGTTAGAGGGAATCATGTATATCTTTTAAGAATAATTAGAAAATTTGGCTTTTTACATACTGTGGAATCATTAAATTTCGTGGGGGCCAATTTTCGTGGATGGCTAAAATTTTACAGCTTCGTGGGGACGTTATTTTGTGTAATCTTTTATTTTTACAATATGACTTTATTACCCTAGTTTATCAATTCGTAGAGGATGTCATTTCGTGGATCAGAGGTACCGACGAATTCCACGAAAAATGAGCCACCACGAAATCTAAAAATCCCAAAGTATTTCACCCCTTTTCGCGGTGGTAGAGTCATAAATTTCACAATTTTATTTTCCTTACCATAAAGATGCTTCACACTAAAAATAGTAACAATTGGCCTTGTTTTTAAGAAGAAGTTAAGAATGTAAAATTGTTAACGTACGACGCACAACGACGGACGAAGACAAATTGCAACAGGTCACGCGAGTGACCTAAAAAATTCTGTCATCAAATCGTCTCAATTAATATTTCTCGTTTAACTTTACAGTGTTTTCTATGTGGATGCACGGGAATCGTAATTTTTTTTCTTCATAGTTTTATGCTTATTTTGGGCCGAAAGGATATTGTTTGTCAATTTATTAAGACTATTCTGCTTATATTTAATTGTGTATAATTTGTTATGTTTTTCCTGTAATTTGTTGGTCTACGATAAAGGTTTCTTTGGGGTTTTTTTTCTTGTGCGCCTGCCTCAAGTGATATTAAAGTACAAACCAGATGAATTGAAACCCCAAAGAATATTTTGAAGAAATATGACACTGTTTAGATTACGAATGGGGTATTTAGATATCGGTGCAATTAAAATTCAAAAGACTCAATTTAAATTGGCAGTCGGCATTTGGTGAATAATTGTGTAACAACACCTGCAGTGTCATATAATTCCGTATGCACGTGTACCGGCATCCATGACAGTCACAGATATGCAGTTTGTCTCGTTTATTGCACACGTCATAGGAATATTCACTGTTGATGCATTTGGTATGTGTTTTTTATATAAATTGTATGTAACAACGCTAGCTTCTTCTCAAGTTATGATTTTTGTAGAGGGAAATAAGTTGCTTACAGTCATAAAATGTTTCAACAAACCTATTCATGTATAGTATCGCTGTTTATAGCCGAATGGTTTGTTGTGTATAAAGACGTGATGCAAGACTCGAATTGTTTAACATCATTACACTCCATCATTAAGTGTGTTTAGATTTTTATGTGTATTTAATTTATTATCAAACATGACACTTATTAAAAAAATCATTTGAAATATAGATTATTGCACTTTATATCTTAAGACATAAGATATTGAAAGTAATGTTAAATTGGAAGCATATTTATACTTGAAATTATTTTAATAAGGATGAAAGAAGGAGTCAGTTGAGCCTGAAGTTGTCGATTTAGATACATATAAATTCATATAAAAATTATTTTTAAAAAATGTACGGAAACCAGGAACGTTGCCAATTCTCAAATACGAAGTATTCGTAATTAAATATCTGAGGCTTTAATTCTTTTTTAAATTTTATGTATGTGTTAGTCATTTTTTGTCTCTTTAAAAGCCCCTGGTTTCTTCGGGGAGTGATTTATGTAAAAGATACGTTGACCAATTACTCCTATTCTAACCAATATTCAATTTCACAAAAAAGTTCTCTCAAACTTTATTTTTTAAATAATGTCTGAACTTTGCAGGTACTTGTGCATAAAGGGTTTTAACAGATTATATAAAGGAGACGTATCTCATTGACTTGCTTCAAAGGGCTACTTTTATGTATAAAACGTCACGCACCCACCCCCATCCGACCCGACCCCTTATAGAAAACATCGTTTTTATCCACATAGACGTATTTAGGATTATGTGTCCTTTGCTTCAAAAAAAAAAAAAGACTTAAACACTAGTTGATCTTGTATGCAGCCGATTTTATATGACGCATGATTTATTAATCCGTCAGTTAAAAACTGTGCTGTCCTGGAGACAGTAGTATAACCTTTATTGTGTAAGGTAAAAAGCTGAAAGAATACAAAAAACAATTACAGCAATGTGACAATAGAGTAGAAATAAAATGAATTATGACAGGAACAGTGTTCCATACTTTTTTTAGAACAAATAATGGAGGTTTGTAAATAATACACATTTCCTAACAAATTTCTCGCTAAATTACTTATAGATAATAGTTAAATCACTTACAAAATATAGAAGACAGAATTATGAGTAAATCTTTCCTAAATTGCAATAATTAAAAGTTGACTGTCAGCCACGTGTAGTACATGTGTATAAAACATCGGACAGTTATTTTGCAGAAATTAGACACCATGCATAAAAAAGGTTGCATCAGAAGATAGCCTACATTCATATCTAATCATTTACACAATGCATAAGACAAATAAACATTTAACTTACACTGTGGTAGGCCACAATTGCCTCGAACTACAAACAACGATCAGCAAACATGGCTGACGAGACTTTCCTATCAAGGGCAATAACTCCAACAAATGAAAAGAAAGATAACTCTTCAAAAAACAAAGGCAACACACTCCCCGCCTGATGTTACAAACATCACTATGCAATAATTCAAATCAACTGAGTTTCAAATATACAAACAGCACCAAGTTAATGCAAAACAGTTCATTCATTTTGGATCAAAACGACCAGTTCGGTTACAGGTCGGACAAACGTTGTGGAGTGTCCGTCGCGATACACTACACAAATTTCTGCTTTGCGTACTCGTCCATCAGTGCTCGGGAACACTCTGACGACTCTTCCAAGGGGCCACGAGTTACGGGTCACCGAATTGTCTTTTAGCAAGATCACATCTCCAATGACCAAGTTCCGCTTTTCTTGTTTCCATTTCCTGTAATTTTGCAATGTCTGAAGGTACTGGGTTCTCCATCTCTTCCAAAAGGTGTCAGCCAAATGTTGCACTCTCCTCCACTGGGAACGTAAGAGGTCCTTACCATCGGTGGGTATATAATCAACTGTATTGTCTGGTTTATGAGTCAGGATTAACGAAGGACTCAAAGGAAGAGGATCCTCAGGATCGGTCGACACCGGTACCAACGGACGACTGTTCACGATGGCCGATGCTTCTGCAAGAAACGTGGTAAGTATTTCATGCGTCAAACTTCCTGGTGGTATTTCCAACAGCATGGAATCAAGGACGCGCCTGGTCACTCCAATGAGGCATTCCCATACACCTCCAAAATGAGAGGAGTGAGGTGGATTGAATAGCCATACAACTCCACTCTTTCACGGGTCCATCCTCAACATTTACCGCGTTGATGTGAAGATCATCCGTGGCGCCAACGAAATTTGTCCCCCTGTCAGAGCGTATCTGCTTGACTTTACCTCTGATGGCAACAAAGCGTTTGAAGGCATTAATAAATGATGACGAGGACATCTCCTCAACGACCTCAATATGTATTCCTCTGCTAACCATGCATGTAAAGAGAATGGCCCATCTTTTGGCATTAGCGGCCCCACCTCTTGTCTTCCTGGTTACTACTTCCCAGGGGCCAAACGTATCTAGGCCGACGTACGTGAATGGTGGACCTGGCTCGAGACGGTCAGGGGGTAAATTTGCCATCTTCTGATATGCAAACTTTCCACGCAGTTTTCTACATTTCACGCAATTGTAGATAATGGACGATATCAAGCGTTTGCTGCCTGTAATCCAGTAGCCAGCATTCCTAATGGTTCCAGCGGTAATGTGTCTCCCCTGGTGTTGTGCTAAATCATGGAAATGTCTGGTAAGGAGTGTGGCTATGTGATGCTTTCGTGGGATCACAATAGGATTTGTCTCAGCTTGTGGCAATATGTTACTCCTATTCAAACGTCCTCCCACTCTGAGAATGTCATCTGAGTCAAGGAAAACTCCTAAACACAACAAGGAGCTCGTGCAAGGTAAGGCTTTGCCTTGCTTTAGATAGTCAATTTCCTCTCTATAAGCCTCTTGTTGAACGGTCTTGATGATCAGTTTTTCTGATTCTTGATATGCTTCAACGGTTCTCGATTTTGTGCAATAATGCTAACCCTTGCACTCGTTGTGGCCACAAAATGATCTGATGATGTGTTGAAGGAATGCAAATGTCCGTACGAGTATCGTCCAGTTTGAAAACTTGGAGAATCTGTGGGATCCTAGCAATTGCACAGATGAGTTGGTTTTCATGCAGCTAATGGGTCTGATTTCCTTATCACTCTCAGGATTCACAATGTCAAAGTCTTGCTCTTTGCCTTTGCCTTGTTTAAGCAGGTAAGTGGGACCTTTTAGCCAAGAGCTGTCCTTTAATTGATGAGTCGGCAGCGGCCTAGTGGCTGCATCGGCCGGGTTGTCTTCAGTTGGTACAAAGGCCCATTGCTCTGGCTTTGTAAATTTCCGAATGTACGATATGCGGTTGGCTACATAGGTATAAAACCTACGAGTAGTGTTAAATATGTATCCCAACACTACTTTGCTATCTGAGTAAAATTTGAAGTCTTGGATTGGTAGAGACAAGTGGTCTGCAATAGAGCATGCAATTTCTACTGCTAGCACAGCAGCACACAACTCCAGTCTCGGAATTGAATGTCCATGAGTAGGAGCACGTTTTGCCTTTCCTAACACAAATCCGAGATGGCTTTCATTATCTGAGGAGGTTATCTTCATATAACCAACTGCCGCAATGGCGAGTTCTGAAGCGTCGCAAAATACATGGATGGATTTGTCCTTACACAGTTGCAGGGACTCAGGTGAGTAATTCCGTGAGATGTGTAATTCTCTAAGTGAGATAAAGAGTCTCTCCACTGTGTCCAAGTATTTAGCTGGTCTAAGGGTAATGGATCATCCCAGTGTATGGTGCCAAGAACCAGGTTCCTCAGAATGCTTTTTCCTTCTATGATGACGGGCGCTGCGAATCCAAGGGGATGGAATATACTGTTTATGCATGACAGTACGTCTCTTCTGGTGAACGGTTTGTCTTGCATCATAACCTCAAAGAAGAAGGCGTCAGTTTCCAAGTTCCAGTTGAGGCCCAAACTGCGTTGACTTGGAAGCAGGTCAATTCCGAATTCTAAGTCCTTCATATCCTTTGCAAGATCTTCTGGGGGGAAGGCGCTTAAGACCTCTGACTGATTTGATGCAATCTTGTGCAATCGCAAGCCGCCTTCTGACATCAAAGCTCTCTGCGTCCTCTTCATGAGATCAATTGCCTCTGATGGGGCAGGTACAGAAACAAGACCATCGTCTACATAGAAATTGTTCACAACAAAGTCTATCACATCTTTACCGAATGTAGACTCTGCCATCAGTGCAGCTCTACGGAGTCCGTATGTGGCAACTGCCGGGGAGGGTCGGTTGCCAAAAACATGTACCGTCATACGATACTCTGTCAGAGGCTGATCTGGGTCATTATCTCGAAACCAGAAAAATCGCAAAAAGTTGCGATGGTCCTCCCGCACTTTGAAGCAATAAAACATCTGTTGTATGTCGCCCATAATAGCAACAGCTTCTTGACGAAATCTCATCAAAACTCCTAACAGGCTGTTGGTGAGATCAGGGCCAGTAAGAAGGACGTCATTGAGAGATATTCCACCATACTTAGCAGAGGAGTCGAAAACTGCTCTCAGCTGGTTTGGTTTCTTTGGATGATATATACCAAATATAGGCAAGTACCAGCATTCATCCGTCTGTGTCAGAGGTGGCGCGATCTCTGCATGGCGATTCTTTATCAGTCCATCCATGAAGGTAAGGAAGTGTTCCTTCTTCACTGCATCCCTCCGTAGACTAGCTTCTAGTGCTTTGGCTCTTTTTAGAGCACTGTCCCTGTTGTTTGGCAGTTTACTATGTGGCTGTCGAAATGGGAGTGGAGCTGTCCAATGCCCATTCTCGCTCTTCTGAAATTCCTGGTCCATTATCTTGAGAAATGTCAAGTCGTCCACAGACATACCTGGTTTCTCATCATCTTGTGTTCTTTGGAAAACATTCTTACCAAAGTCTTCATTGTCATACAATGATGGGGGTTTTCCAGTGTCCATGCCATACGTCACATAGTTCAGGTTTTCTCGTATCTTGAACTCATTCGTACATGGTGGAAGTAAGGATACACGGCCCGATCCCAGTAAATGAGTCTTGTAGGTTGTAACCTGTGTAGGTGCATGAGTCTTGCCAAGGCATGTCTCACCAATTATGGTCCACCCCAGATGTAGTTTCTGTCCATAGGGTTGATTGCCTTGTCCAATACGCTGATCAAATACATGGTGCGCTTCTATCAAATCTCTTCCAAGTAGTAACAAGATGTCAGCATCCGGATCTAGTGGAGGTATTAGCTTTGCTATGTCGGCCAGATGACTGTAATGTAAAGCCACTTCCGGTGTAGGGATCTCATCCCGTGCACAAGGAACCTGCTGACATTCGATGAGGGCTGGAAGGTTCAGGACACATCCACCGCCATATGCCTCCGCAACAAATCCTTCTGCCTTCCTTCCAAAGGTCTGTATAGTGCCTCCACAAGATGAAAGTGTATAGGTTATTGCTTCACTTCCACATTCGAAATAGGTAAAGAATCTGGGGCTTGCAAGTGAGCGGTTTGATTGATCGTCTATGACCGCATACATATTGACTGCTAACTGAGGTTCTCCTTGAGGATACACACGCACGAGCACAGTTTTGGAGCAAGACTTGCCTCCAAACTGCTTTCTGCAAATCTTCGTACATGCAGAGTTGACATCTAATGAATTCTGCGACTCCCCGCCATAGTGTCTCCTACTCTGAGTCTCCACATGAAGTGCTGTCGGATGGGTTGAACTGTCACAATCCTCACACTTGACTGCTGCTCGACAATCACGCATCTTGTGGGAACGAGAGTCACAGCAACGGAAACATATATTATTCTCTTTTAAGAACTTCCTTCTCTCTTCTAATGACTTCTGCTTGAACCCCTTGCACTTGTTCAATGTATGAAAGGTGTTGTGTAAGGGGCACTTCCGGTCTGAGGAATTTTCTTTTCTGGGTTGTGCAACCTCTGTTTTCCTTGAAGAAACATTCAACACTCTGTCTCGCTGGTTTCTCACTTGTCTGTCTCCTCTCGTGTCAACACCATAGGAAAATGATGGGTTGTTCTTAATCCTTGACTGCTCACGAATAAATTCTGCGAACACCGTAAACGGTGGGAATGGTACATCATTCACTGCCATATGCTTCACGGCTACCGAAGTCCATTTTCCTTGCAAATCGTTAGGTAGTTTCTTGACTATCGGAGTGATACCAGTCGAGCAATTGAAATATGACAGAAGGCAATTGCGTGTCCTCCTTTGCAGCCTCAATTTCATTCAAAATGTCGGACAGATCATAAAGACGACTAACATCCTTGTTGGTTAGCATCGGAAAGGAATCTAGCTTGGACTTCAACGCTGCTTCCATCATTTCTGGACAACCGTACCTTTCGTCGAGACGACTCCAGCTCCTTATGACTGCTTGTCTTGGGTTGTTCGGATTTGCAGCTTTGATGCTTAGTACATGGCGTTGTGACAAGGGACCTGTCCATTTCACAAGCAGATCCATTTCCTCTATGGGTGAAGCTTGTAACTCCTGCATGATTGCTTTGAAACTGTTTTTCCATGTGGGGTAAAACTCAGGCTTGTCATTAAAGTTTGTCAAACGAGATAACAATAAGTCTTTCTTTAACAAGTATCTTGTGAAGTCCGATGTAACAGAAGTTGATGGTGTTTCAGTCTCTGGAGACACATGTGGATGTTGGGTCTTCGCCAATCGTGGTTCAAATGGAGGAGCTCGAACATTCAATGAAGGTTCTTGAAATGTAGGCTCCGGCTGATTTGAAACTGAAGCTGGTGAGATGTTTTCCACATAAGCCATCGTACGGTCTTCTGTAGCTTCCTGTTCTAAGCTTCTAAGGGCTGACTTCATGGAATCACCATCCTCTCCTTCTTCTAATACACTGGCTTCTGTTTCCAATTCTAACGTTTCTTTTTTTCAAGTTCAGCAAAGTCATTTCAGTGTTTATGTAAGCACTTTCCTTTTCTGTGATGGCGTGTTGTAGGGTCAGCTCCGCCTGCTTTCGTTCTAACTTTGCCTGCTCTTCAGCGAACTTAAGTGAGGCTTTCAGAGCCTTTGCTTTCGCTCTCTTTTTGGTTGCGATTGAACTCAAACTGTTTCTGGAGGATGTAGATGTTGTCGAGACGTGAGACATACTGTCTTTGATCTGTTGATCCTGTATAGACAGAGCAAGTTTTCTCATGGCTGAATCTATGGATATCCGATAGCCCCTCAATGTTGCACTGAACCGCTCCATTTCTTTGTTACTTTGATCCGAATGACATCTGTTTAAAAAATCTAAATAACTAGTGCTCAAAGATTCTACTTCTGCCACGTGTCTTTTTGTCTCTTCATGCAGATTCAACAGATCTTCCACTCGAGACGATTTACTATCTTCTATTTCCTTAATTGTGTCCTGAATGGCACACCATACCTTCTTTATTTTCTTGAGATGTGTATTACAAGATGCTTCAAATTGTTCTACACCCTTTTCGGTCATAAAAATGCTTCGTTTCAAATCTCCTGAAGCTGCCTGCTCTATCTCCTTCTCCGCAGAATTGGGTTCCGTGGTAGTACTCATGGTTATGACTTATGATGAAGGCGTCTTTGCCAGTTGTAGTCTTTTTACTGTGCTGTCCTGGAGACAGTAGTATAACCTTTATTGTGTAAGGTAAAAAGCTGAAAGAATACAAAAAACAATTACAGCAATGTGACAATAGAGTAGAAATAAAATGAATTATGACAGGAACAGTGTTCCATACTTTTTTAGAACAAATAGGGGAGGTTTGTAAATAATACACATTTCCTAACAAATTTCTCGCTAAATTACTTATAGATAATAGTTAAATCACTTACAAAATATAGAAGACAGAATTATGAGTAAATCTTTCCTAAATTTCAATAATTAAAAGTTGACTGTCAACCACGTGTAGTACATGTGTATAAAACATCGGACAGTTATTTTGCAGAAATTAGACACCATGCATAAAAAAGGTTGCATCAGAAGATAGCCTACATTCATATCTAATCATTTACACAATGCATAAGACAAATAAACATTTAACTTACACTGTGGTAGGCCACAATTGCCTCGAACTACAAACAACGATCAGCAAACATGGCTGACGAGACTTTCCTATCAAGGGCAATAACTCCAACAAATGAAAAGAAAGATAACTCTTCAAAAAACAAAGGCAACACAAAAACAAACTCTATAAACCATTTAAACTTAATTACATTTACTTGCATCATTTAAAAGTATAAAGTGCTGTTCTGCTCAAGTATGATTTTCACACTTAAATATACGCATCATAGTAAAAAGTGGTACTTTAGCTAGCATGCGTTCTATGTTTCCCAGTAAAACAAAACGTAGGGAAATACCTATATTTTGGTCCAAAAGGTTAATTTATCTCAAAATTACAAAAAAGAAAATCTTCTTTACATCATTTCTACATTATGACGTCACTGAGGTAACACTTTATACATACCTATTTTCAAAATGATTTCAGCTATATTCAACTTATTTTCAAAGGTCTTTATAGAACTTTAATTTTGGGGGCCAGAAATGCATAATACCTCATGTAGTCCTTTGCCATACAAACATTGTTTGTATTTTGAGGGACTGAAAGTTAGACATGATGTCATATCGTCTCGTTCTTGAATGCTAAACAGGTGTAGTACTTCTGTGAATAGCACGTTCGTCATTGAAGCCTTGTTTTAAAATAACGTCAAATAAAACACAGGGACAATAACCTAACATAATATATTAAGGGGTGGTATAGATTCATCTCTCTCAGAATCCTTAACATAAATAACAGGCACTATATACCTTTATTGTCAATGTAGTTTAGATGTTGCCAGGGTAATTTGGTGCGCTTCACTTGATCGGGTTTACAAGGTTTACTTATTAACTGACACCAATTACAATCTTTGCAAAACTTTTAAATACCTTTGCGATTCCTGGTCACTGAGGTTTACTGCTAAATTGCAATATCGCTGACACGATGCCGGAATGTCTTTCATACGCAAGTTCAAGAACCTGATCGAACAATTATGCTAGAATTAGAATCATTTTAACAAGACCTTGGACAATTGCGTAGTCTTGGCTCAAAAGCTAGGCAACTCGTGTTGATTTCAAAGAGCCATGGCCGAGTGGCTAGCAATGAAATAGACAGGCTACGTCACGTTGCTCTTGGACACAACTACCCAAAGTCCAAGCTCTTGTTAAAATGGTTCTACAATTGTCATTCCCCGTAATACTAACTTTTGAATCAAACACAATACGCCCTGTTTTAGCAAATTTTGCATGAACACGATACGCTATTTTATTACATAATATTTTGTTTCATAATGAAATAGAATTGGACAGCAGGAGTGGCTTATTTTGTACTTTCCCTCGATACACTGGTGGTTAAAAAGACATTGTCTAACAAATTGTTGGCTCGTTCTCTAACGCTTTCTCAACATCGTAGGTTGTCATTGCGATCGGTGGTATAGTTTTTCCTACTGCACATAACATAACCATTCATTATCTCTAATTTCATGCGACTTCCGCGGAATCCTTTCCTTTACATTACGTGTAACCGCTATATTGTACGGACTCAAAGTATACGTAACGCCAACCCACTATTATAGTGCAAACCAATTGAAAATTAAAGCAGCTTGTGATCAGTGTGGAGTTCAAACTTCGTCCGTAGAGATAAACATTAACTCTTTTAAATGTTCACACTAGTGCTACCGCCTTTTTATTTGTCAGAGAGTAACGGCGTTCTGTATCACTTCAACTTCTTCGGCTTTTGTGAAATAACATGAAATTCGCCATCTTGCGTCTGCACAAGCACTTTCCCTAGTTCAAGAGGACTATCATCAGCTATGAGTTCAGTCGGCGGCGCAGGATTGTCATTCTAGGGGCCCTCCTTCGTTTATAAAATTGTGACTGGGGTTGTAATTGTAATATCTTCAGCTATAATTTTCCATGAGGAGATGTATTGATTCGATGTTCTTGATAAATTTATTATACAAGCGCACTTTTTCTTCAAAGGGTAAAAGCGTTTCTTTTTTAAAAGTATGTAATGCTGTTATTTAAAAAATATATATGGACGCATTTTCCGTAGCAAATAATAGCTACTGATTGAAAATTGAAAATGCTACATTTTTTTATTCAAAGGTATAATGACTACAACAGGTGAATTTGATTATGTTGATATGAATAAAAGTTTTATCAATAGTGTAATATATAAACAGTTCGTGAAATTAAATCATACATTAAATAATTGTTTTATATGAATTTGGTATCTTTTTTACAAGAAAATCTAAGTAGAAGACCAACAACAGTACTCAACTAAAGTTCGATTTACAACATCAATAATGCATCATTTGCTATGACGGCGAGGTTCAGACTGACGAACGTCATTGTGCTCATACTGAGGCGAATTATGGAATGGCCTGCCTACAGGTGGATCTTGGACAATCCTACAGAATAAACAATGTCAACATCTATCATAGAAAAGAGGATGGTATGCATTGAATCACATTTCTGTTCTGTTGGTTTTTTTTGGTCTAAAAATAAATGGTAGTACATGTAAAAACGTACATTTCTTTATGATGCCATTATGCTTTGTTTTAGATCACTTAGGTGACTTATTGCAAATGATTTCTTTCCAGTGCCGTGTGTTTACAAATGTTAAATGTTACATGGTGCGTATTTTGAGGGGTAGGATGGATATTAATTGGTAATAAAACATACATGTACTTACCCAACAAAGACACAGTAAAAATTGCCAAAGTATGATTTTTTTTCCGTAATGTTTTTCTCTACGTCTGCAATCGAAAAAAAAAAAAAAAAATATATATATATATATATATATATATATATATATATATATATATATATATATATATATATATATATATATATATATATATATATAGTCATTTACTAAATTATACAATCATCCGTGATAAGGGTTTTAAATTAAGGTTCCTCACTACACCCAGACTTATACTTTTTAAGAAACTACGTCACAAGATCACGATTTAATGTTTTGTCAAATATAGTTCTATTCGATTGTATATCGACGTTGGCCAGTGGTCAAAGTATTGAGCTTTTGAACCGCAGATCATGAGTTCGAATCCGCATGGAGCTTTTGTTAATGTTTTCTGAATTAAATTTTCGTAATTGTAATTTTTCACCCCAAATTGCACATTTTTGGCCTATTTGAACTAAATATTTCTTATCCATTATGATACCTACAATAATCAAGTAATTTTCTGCTGATTTGAGAAAATATATCAAGATGAAGTGAGCCACCTTAAGGGACCGAGATAAACATAGTGGTTATGAAATATTCTGCAAAAATGCCGCATCGTAAAAAGTGAATTAATCATTAAACATTTGAATTTCCATGCATCCCAGTGCAGAGATTTCGATCTAGTGCGGGGCCGAAACACTCATATAGTTTACAGGGTATGGGTTCTTAATTCAGGGTGTGGCCAAAATGGTAATTTAGGGTTGCTGTATATATTTTTTTAAAAAAAAAACGTCTATTGACACAGAATAAATCGGAATGCATATTTTAAAAAAAAAACATTATGCTGTCAGCTTTAAAAGTGGGCTTGGAGTGGGAGTATGAAGTTGCGTTGTTATTTTATTCTGCTCATAAATTTCAATGAAAGAAATGAGCTAATTCACATATTTAGAAAAGAGAAATATTGAAGGTCTCTATAAAAGTTAAGATATCTTGAGAGCATTTGGAAAGAGTTCAGGGAAAATTGTTGTAACAGTTAATGAAATTATCTTTCCTTGCTTCTTCATTATGGACTTATCTTCCTTTGCTTGTTCATACTTAGTAATTAATGCTTGAATATAATGCAATTTAAGAAGTGTATGATCAAAAGATCATGCAAGTATTTTTATTATTTGAAACAAAAACAGTGTTTATTGGTTTTTAATAATTTATAATTTTGCTATAGACGTCAGATGTTGATGATGTGTCAATAAAGCTGTTATTTAAAAGCTATAACATAAGTGAGTAACACGTATAGTTTTAATGCAGAATTTTTTGGTTTAAATGCCCACATGGATAGTTTCTGTCTGCCTGGGGTATGGGGAATTGGAATTGTTTTAAATAAAGCATAATACTAGCCACCTTGTTTTAGTATATCCTTGAAAACGAATACATGTACATACATAAAACTTTCTTGAAAGTTAACAATTATGGGGAAAATATTTTCCATCAGCGTTTTGCACCTTTTCAATATCAGGTCATGCACTCTAATTTGATCTTTAAGAAATCATATTTATGTTATAAAAATATGCTGCAATAAACATATTACTTGTATTTTTTTCTGGAGAAAATAACATTTTTTTCGGTCCTTATGAAAACAAGAGAGTTCATTTTCCAGGAGTTCAAGGACCTTAATCCTCAACTCAGATTTCAAGAAAGAAACCCCCAAGAATCATTTAAACTTGAACTCGAAACTGAATGTGGTTTAGGGTTTTTCCCATTATATAGACGTACAAATAAAGATTTATGCTTTTTTATGTTTTTTTCACTGCTAAGAATATATTAATTTATAGGTTAAAGATTTATTTATTTGCATATACTTCCTCTAAATGATTTTATTTACAACATGTATAAAAAAATCTGCTATGTAGACTGGTTTACAGTTTGTTAGTACAATGTTATTTCAAAGGTGAGGGTATCAATATAAGCTTCAATATGAACATGATAAAAACTGTAAATGAATTATATGCATACAAAAGTTATAAAACGAAGAAACTCATTAAGTTTTCAAACTTGAAATTCTTGTTTTATATACGGAATACCGTTTATCTTACACCAAAACGCTTGACAAATATGTGATTTAAATTAAATGTTAACATTAGCAATGTGTTCTTTTTAATACGAAGGCAAACTAAACAAATTGCGTTTATATTAAATTGATTTTACTTTGTCTAGAAGGTTATATCAGATATTTACATACACGATTTCGCGATTTTCATTTCCTTATTAAACGCAGCTAGGTTAAGGACGCCCATGGATTATCGTATGAAATGAATACACTAAAAACGGACTTCATTCCAGACAAAGTATACAAACTCATCCAAGTATGGCAATGATAAAGTTTATACATCATTATGTTACTACCGATCTCCCCTACATTTTTCACGGGAAAACAGCCACCGCATCAGCTGTTTATCACGTGATACGCTAAAAATAGAGCAGCTACATATGACTTAATTTATTGCAAAAGTTCGACGATATACGAATAAAATATTAAATTGTTGTTTATATCACTTAAAAGAAAATTAATTGCTTAATCTAAAAAGTGCTGGGAGCAACTATAGCAGTACCAGCAACATGCTTAACTTTAGCATTGATCGTTCAAGTTTAATAAAAATTTTCGATAACCGAGTTAATTCACATGTCAAAAAAATGTTTCCTTTCAAGCAACAACTTGCTCCCAGCACTTTTTACAATCACTGGTATTTGATGAAAATAAAAAAAGTTAAACACAATCCTTAAAATTGACGGGATATCGTTGAACTTTTGCAATTTTAGACAGATGTATATGATTTTATGCAAATTAGCCAATTTTCAAACGCACTGATGATCAGGATCAAGGGCAGATAATCTGGCGTTGTGAAGCGCGGAAAATTTAAAGATTTACATTGTTAATCGTTAGTTATTCCTTACCTGCACATTTCATTAACCTTTTAAACCTTTCAATTCGTAAAATACACAGGAATATTACCAATTTATTATTTTTTGTTCAGTTTAAACAGAATAGAGTGATAGATTCCTCAATGCACCAGAACAGAATCAGATAACCCCATGTGCGGATCTAAGGTCTGGGGTGGGTGCTAGTTTTCTATAAATGTCTTCCTTATAATTTTAGACTAATTAAAGTGTTTATATAACAGGCTAAAGAAAAAAAAAATAAGAAGCCAGATCCACGCGTACGTAGGATCGTTTTTGTAAGGGGGGGGGGGGGGCAGACTCATCCAAAAAACCTTGACAAGCAAAGAAAAAAAAATCAATATTTCTTTACATACTCTCAAAACAGTTGGGGGCCAACTCCATGCATTTTAATTTCTTATATGTAAATTTTAAAAAAAAAAAATCGGCAATAAAAAGCGGGGGGGGGGGGGGGGGGACCCCTACCCCCCCCCCCCCCATCTTATGCTACGTACCTGCTTCAATCTACCCCTGTTTATTAAATATGTAATTGTTTATTAAATATGTATATGATATTGTTATCAAGTGTGTCCATGCACGGATCTAGAGGAGGGGTAAGAGGAGTCCCAACCCCCCTGGAAAATGAAAATTTATTAAATTTACATACGTCTAGTAAAATCATCGCAAATATGCCTCGGGCACGACCATCCCCCCCTTCATCCTTCAGACACCCCCACCCCCCTGGAATTTTTTTTGGATCCGCGCATGGTGTCTCTGCCACGATAAAAGTTAATCTTGCTTATAACTATAAGAATATCTCTACCATAAAATCAGAATATTTTTTTCATTATATTAAGATACAGATTTCTATTTAAGACACACTGAACCTCATATTTGTCAAGATTTTCATAAATAATTGTATATATACAATAGTGCATATGATATCAAATGAATTACAAAATAAAGGCATCAATTTATACTTTTATTGAAAAGCAAAATTTCAAAACTCACAATTGTAATTTTTTTAAACAGCTTAAATTTTGTTTTTAATAATGTCTTTACACATTCAAAATACACCAAAGCATGATGTTGATGAGCACCTTTTTATCCATTATGTTTATGCATTATCAGGTTATTTTTTTTATATAAAATAGTCTGTAGAACACAGGGAATATGTGGGTAGGGAAGACAGGGTAACCTCAAGAGTTGAAACCACAAGAATCGACCCGCAAAACCCATGTCGCCAGGTGGTAGCAGAAGTCCATGTTGGGCTGAAATAAAAATTTTAAAAAATCAATTAGCTGGGGGAACATATGCATAGCAAATACATGAATATTTGTTACCAAAAAAATACACTGACCATGCAGTGTCATAGGTATGAAAACATGCGAGGATCTAGAAGGGAGGAAGATTTTACATTGTAAAATTATCGCAAATATGCCTCAGACCACATGAAAAAAAACAATTACCCTTCGGACCTCCCCCCCCTCCCCTTTCTGGAAAAAAAATTCTGGATCTATGCATATGACAAGATGGCAGTACAAAAACCAAATCAAATAGCTTAGGTCTAAAATATTAACACATATCAAATTGAGAGAGAGAGAGAGAGAGAGTCTGCTTTACTCAAAGCGTGATACATGTAGTAAATATTTAATTTCTTTTGATATACAGTACTATATATCTCTTCTCGAAATAATCTTTGACATTATAATTCCATTAGTTTCACTTTTTTTTCTATCAATGAATTTTCCATAATGTCACACATAAGCTGATGTATCTGAGCACAGTAACAATTAATCCAACATACACATGTATTTGTTATCTCAAATTTGTTTGTACACAATGTACATGTGCTATGCATGAACACTTTACCGAGAAGTAAAATCAATATGTATTTACATAAAGATAAACCCTAACTCAAAACATAACAATGATTCTGTAAAAAAAAAATCCAGAAAAGACTGTATTATGAATATCAGGGAATATAAATACCCAAAAATGCTGACCTTAGGGTAATATATATATTAAGTTCTTTTCAATTTAAAAATTTAAAATCTTCTTTTAAGAAAATACATAAATGAATTCTAGAATAGCATATAAGTTTAATTTACATTGGTTAATTTTTTTAAAAAAGTCTGCTATGAGGAAATGTATATGTAATTGTATGCATATACATGTGGATAAGGTAGTGAATAATAATAACAAACCAGGTCAGTTTAAAGCTTGTGCCCCTCGAATATTATCTAACCACTATGCAACCTGGTCTCAAGCGGCCGAGACTGACAACCACATATGTTAGATTTTACTGGTTGGGGTTTATTATCAGATTATTATGAAGCATAACTGCACATATTTAACACATCAAATATATTAATCATATATTTTTAATGCAGCACATACAAATTGAATATGTAGTACACATCTTTCTGAACATTTGAATTCATAAATGAAGCTGTGGATGGCAATATGATACAGATTGTTTTATTTAAATAAAGTAAAGAAATCATGATGCATACATGCACTTGATGATTACATCATTCTACACTTGTGTACCATGGGACCCCACATGTTTATACAGTGTATGCTAGCCTACATGTTTTATGGTGTGTATATACAATAGTTCACTACAAACCGGAACTAAGACACACATGTACATACAGTATGTATATATAGCATAATAACAAATAAGAATTCATAACAGTTTTACAGATATATACTGTAAACTATACCAGCAAAATGAATTATATCATCTAAGATCCAAAAATTTACTGAAGTGCAAAACATATGTATAATCACCATGCAAACATGCATATGCACTTTATAGGCCCTAATGAATTCTATAATTGTGTACCCTGGGAACCCCACCCATTTCAAGTGCAATGTTTACAGTGTCTGGTGTGTAGTTCAATACACAAAATAATAGCCTAATAAGAAATAATAATTCAAAACAGCGATGATGTGCAAAACAACACGTGTGTAACGTACATGTACACTGCATGGACTGAAAAGAGCATATGATTTGAAAAGAAAAGGTCAACACTACCTATTCTGTATTAAAACATACCTTTATTATCTCTCAAACGATGGTTGAGCTGCATTTTCCACTCTCGGCGTCTTGCAGGCCATGCATCTTATGAAAATGTTGACACACCGCTGTCAGCTGTTCGCAACCAAAACAAGGCGAGTGAAGGCGCTGTGTTGACGCGGATGGTAAACACCTTCAGTCACATATTTTCGATACAATATTCTTTAAAATAAAATTCAAAATGATTATTTAAAGCAGTCAATCGATAAATTTTTACAGCGATCGCTTTACTATATCGAAAGTAGGAAAAAGATGAAAACATGAATAATGGGCGGAGCTAACGTTATGAAATGTCACGTGATATTCATGAGGTGAAATCTATGGGAGGCCTTAACCTAGCTGCGAAGAGAATATAACATTACTGTTTTTCCAGGCCTTGTATCCATGCCATCAATAAAGACAATTGTTGATAATGAATAATATATCATCCGTGTATCCATTGGTCTATTAACAGAAACGTATACAAGGAAATATATTTAATATCAATTTATAATGACAAGTAAAAGTCGAAACTATTGAAAATATCTTTAGAATCGATTTTTTTTCTTCATTAAATTTTTTGTAAATCCTACCTATGAATCAATGAGTCATTTCATCTAACGTACACGTAAACTAAAACAGCTTTCTTTAGTGATATAAATTTTTCCTGACAATGGATAGGGTATGGGGGTTGGAAAACATGATCAAGAGGCAAACAAGCTGATGAGTCTATACATATTAACGTTCAGAATGCAACCAAATAATTCAAATAACAAAATCTCAAGAAAAAGTCATATTGAAAAAAAAAAATGAAAAGCGTAAATACAAAAACTCATTTGTTGTATAAAGCATATTAAAAAGAACGTTAGTCTGAATTTTAAGTTAGATATATAATGTGCTCCATTTCAGATACAACAACAATTGAAGGTTTTCAATACAGTGGCACTCATACCAAAAAAATTAGAGGGGTAATATTTTCCTAATGAAATGTGTGTCCTTGGATGGTTTTGACAATTTTAACTTTTTATCGATTGTAGCGTTTTTTCTATGTAACCAGAGTAGATAATGTAATGTTTGTTGCATGATTTATGATATTTTTCATGTTCCATTGCATTATGTTATATAAAGGTATACAAAGAAAACTATTTAATTTCCATTAATAATGAAACGGAAACTGCATAACAAGCCCCTGAAATCAATACTATCTGTGTGGTATTTAACTTTGGACAAATAAGATATGTACGAACAATATGTTGGATACAAAACCAACAATGAACAATAACTGAAATAAAATAAAAAAACAAATCAATATTATTTAAATGGTGATGTCATATTTGTAGAGTACTTTGAGTATATCAACGCATCACCTAGCGCCTACGATACATGTGTCTACACAACACTCACACATCATGATGAAGTCACTTCTTCGATATTATATACTACGATGTCTTTGGACTCTTCTCCTTACCATTCATGTATGTAGAGCAGACCTAAGAAGTAGTTACTCAAAACTACATTATGGACGAAAACTGGAAAAAAGGATGATAACGTCGTATGATAAATACAGTATTCTAGATTGTGTAGAGGATTGTCTGAGAACAACACGATGTCGGTCCATTAACTATTACCAAGGAGCCCACTTCTGTCAGACCAACTTTAAGAGCAGTACAGATGTACCTGAACACTACATAGAGAAGCCTGGCTGGATATATACCGACATCAGAGACTGGGACAAGGTAAAAGATAGACAGATAGATAGATAGATGTCCCTTTATTTTTGATTCTAATTTTTTTTTGTATGCCGCATTTTAATTACATCAAATTCACTATTTTTATTTATTTGTGACAAAAGTGATTTCGTTTTTTCGGAATATAAAAAAAGTCTTCCAGTTACTGAGGTCAAGTTTTTGCTCTTTTTTTGGGATTGATATTTAAGATATAAAGCGGATTACAAAAATTTGTAAATTTTACAGGTTATACGAGTATAACCTGGGTAGATTGTGAGTTCATTTCTTATAATTTAATTTTATGTAATTTGCTGTACAAATTGATTGCGATTTACTTTTAAAAACGGTATTAATCCGTTCAAAATTCAAACGTAACGTCAAGCGAATAAGTACGTTTATGATGTTGGTGCATTGTGACTTGCAAACCAGGTTTTACAATTTTTTTTATCCAATCGAATGCTGCGGTTCAACCAGAATAAAGTTATAAAATATTAAGCTATTTTTTTTTTTAAAAAAAACCTTACATATTGTTCCATATCAATGTTACTTAAAGGTTTCTATAGTCTAGTTAGGTTACATAGCGACATTGACACGCATCACATTAAAGGTTTTCGTGACTTGTTCTAAATTAAGCATTCACCTACAAACCGACCTTACTGAAAATTAAATATTCCCATATATATCACATATCTCATAGTGAAAAGAAATAATATTAACGCAAGCATCAAATGGGGCGCCAAAAATATAATTGTTGTATAAATCACAACTGGTTGTTTACACAACAAAGACACCACAAAAAAGAAAATAACGAGTTGGTTGTACTAGTTTTTATGGTAAATTTTGATATATTTTCAGCCACACGTTTTGAAGTTTAACATTTTGCTATTATCAATAATTAAGAATGAAGTTCGTTACTAAAAGCATTTCTAACGGTAATTGTATGATCATTGCCATAGTATGAAGTATCAACTCATCCTTATTCTCCTGAAGATTATGTATTTCAAACTAATTTGCTTTTTTTGTTGTTGAATTGTATTGAATTAAAACTTAATGCATTAGTCTATATGATTTCAAGGGACTACATGATACATTAGGAATGGATTATTTTAAAGGTACATGTAAGATCATGCTCATCCGGTAGAATCTGCATACTTTTTAAGGTAAAAATAAGGCGGATAATTTTTTTCCTAAATGGAATTATAAATCTTACATGTATCTACACTTCTGTTTATGGAGATAATTGTGGGTATTAGTTAGAAGAGGTTTTCCAAAGAATTAAAAATAAATCAGGTTAGCTCAAATTTTTAGGTCAATTAAAATTTTCAGTACTTTCCTATATTTGCTTAAATAATTGATTTGGATGTCTTTTCATGATATTTTTCTACCACATTGCAGATGACAATATAATAGAACCATTTTAACAAAAGCTTGGACTTTAGGTAATTGTGTCAAACAGCAATGTGACGTAGCCCTGTCTATTTCATTGTTGGCCACTAAACCATGGCTCTTTGAAATCAACAAGATTTGTCTGGCTTTTGAGCTAAGACTACGCAATCGGTGTATATTTCGCTTGAAAACGCGTCATTTTAACTTGTTTTGACGCAAGAAATAGATAGCAACGTACAACTGCAAGTCCAAGGTCTTGTTCAAATGGTTCTAAATGGTTCGAAATTTTCCGAAAAGCTTATAGTCTTGATAAAAACGCGCCTAACACGATAGTCTATGACTTTTTAAACAATATGTGAGATTTGTTTAAGGTATAAAACATTTTTCTATATGCAAATTTCCTTTTGAGTCATAAAAATAACCATAAAAATAATTCTATTTAAAAAACCATCCTGCACCCAGTTAGGATATTTAAATGTGTATCAAATAACGGACCGCCTTTTAATAACTACGGCTTTAATGCCAAATAGGGACTTACCTTTTATTTTTGTCCGTATTTGAAGTGCAATAATTTTTCAGTAATTTTGAGAATAGTATAAGAAATACGGTAAAAAGCAATGCACACTGAAGCTCAATCAGTGATATTGCGAACACAGTTTTCCCTTACGGTTCAGAGATCGATCAATTTTACTTGTCAATGTAGTTTCATTAAGACATTTAAATGACTTAACTTAAAGAAGCTTAACTGACATTTGTGCAACACTTCATCGTAGTTATAATATGGCAACCAAATTCCATGTGTTTTTTGAGTAGATGGATTCTCTGTTTTACGACTGATCGACTTTTTATAATTAATGATAGTTTTCTAGGCAATTTTTAATCTTTCTGTGAGCCAGTTAGTTCTATCAAACATGTACACAAACTATGTTTTCTCTGAAAATTAGAGTGAGCGAGTGCATGCAGTATTTAATAAATAACATTGATTACATGGATTTGTTGACTTAAATCATTGTGCTATTGTAAACTGTTGTAAGAAAAAACAAAACTAGACACTAAAATACTGCGTGAACTAGTCACCCAGAGGCTTGCTCTAAAACATGTTCATTATTTATGATTAATATTTATCGATGACGGAATGGTTGCGTGCCTCGCACATCAATTAATTCTCATTGCTACACAAGATATATCTTTTGATTCAATGATGAGACAAATGGAACAATTGCTTTACTGAAATCTCTTTTTTGTGACTCTATTCTTTTGTTGCCACGTTTTGTAAAGACGATGAGATGTACTTGTTCTACTACTGCAGTGCATGAGTGCAAAACCAATCTTGACCCAATCCAATATCATTGGTATTAAGGAAATGTAAAACTTTCAATGCCTGTGTTTAGTGTATATTTAGCTTAAATTGATCCCATCAAGCAGGGATTATGAGTTTAAAAGCAAACCTTTCAACAGAATAAGTGTTTATTTCATTTTAATACATATCATTGTAGTCTTTTGGATTTATTATTATTTCATAATTTCTTGTACAAACTGTATTTGTCAACAAATTATTGTTAAAAAATAAACTTCTAAATATTAAAAATGTTCATCAAACTAAAAAAATACGGAAAGTTATTAGATAATGATAAGAATATTTAAGTAAATTAGGACTAATTGTACAATACTAACATAACGTTTATAAAAAGTATACTCTTTCATAATATATACAGGAGATTGCAGGAGCCTGTTCCCGGTCCAGCTGTGATATTAACGAAAAGTGCGTTCCAAAACCTTTTGATGATTTTGACTGTGTCCTTTCAGGTCTGTATTAATTATGTACAATATATATTTAACTAATTGCTCAAATTTAGAATCTGTATTAGAGTTTTATTTTAATTATAAACAAATAAAACTCAGAACAAATCTTGTGAAATATATTTATTCATTTATTGTTCATTTCCCCATTATGTTTGGATTGAAAATCTGCAACGTCCAATTTTCATTGAATACACTTTAATAATTTATACGCCATGAGCGCAAATACGCCATCACGTGTTTTGAGAATAAATATTTTATTACGATTAAACGAAACGTTCTACCTTACATAACCAATTTGATATGTACTTTCGAAAATAATCATTAAATTATATCTTCTTCTTAATAAAAAAAGTGTCTATCAAGTTTCTGGCACTATATTTTTAGTCGAGACGGCAAACTAAATTAGATGTTAATATTGCTGTTCCTTGTATGTTTCATGTACATAAATAATAAATGGCTTTACAGCAACGATACACATATTAATCCTTGAAGTAGACATCACTTTTAATGCAAATATAAGCATTGAATATTTTGTTTTTAAATTTTATTGGTCCTATGACGCACCAAGCGAAGCAGACAAATTATTATACCGCGCTAACGCTGTACTCATTTTGTCTGCACTGTTTGGTGTGTCATAGGACCGACGACATCCACAAATAAGTATTTAATGCATAAATATGTTATAATTTAGAGAGGAAAATTCACTAACGCACTGTGACAAGAAATATAAAAAACTCTTCAGAAAACATGACATGTTACCGTATTTTGTTCAAATGCTACATGAATTCATTTAAGACTGCAGTATTGATACTTCATGCAAATTCTTACAATGAATTTGCAATGGTTTGTGCTTGACCAATGAAATTTCGGTGTTTTTTTTAATTGTTTATTAAACAAATGTTTAAAATGGTTAGAATAGTCGTGAGGATTTAAAATTAAACCACACACTCTTTTAATCTGTAAAATCAATTGTTAACTTAGCTGTAGCATTGTATCGCTTTTTCAAACCCATTTAAATGTCATTGTACTGCTGCAGTTTTAACAGATTAAACAATATTACTCTGATAAAGTGACAACCAATCACACCTATTTTCAGCCTTGTTCAGCAAAATAATAGGCATACATTCATGTCCATGCATTGGCTTTTTAAAAATGGTGTTGTAAGCTTAGAAAAAATAATAGTCATCCATATATCATGACTTCTTGACAGTCTTTACAATCTTGTTTGACAAGGAACGTTTTTAGTATAATTTTCAAAATATTTTCACAGAATCTTTTGATTGAATAAAAAGAAATACATATTGTTTAAAACACACATAAAAAAAGGAATTATTACATTTAAAGCGAATGACAACAAAATTGATGATTTCAATGTCATGACGAATGTATGACGACCCATTAGAAAAATAAATAGAAGTAACATTTAACATATAAAAAACACCAGCGTATATCAGATAGTATATTAGAAACATGTGTAATCATACCAATCTTTACACATTTTCAATCTAAAATAAACAATTTGACATGAAATAAATTTATACTCTAGATTATCAGTATTAAAACAGAAAATATGAAAGCAAATTGTTTTTAAAAAAAAACTAGAATGTTTATTTTAATTTCTAGATTGTGGTATCCCTGAAGGTCCAGAATATTCGCTCGACAAAGTAGAAGAATGGGACGGTATCGGAATAACAAGAGGAATCCACTTAGCATGCTCTCCAAGGTACACACAGCATGGTTCTGGATTCTTTTTATGTAGATCTGACGGATCCTGGAGAAAGAATCTGAGATGCATCTTAAAAAGTAAACTACACATGTATTTTTTAATTCATAGTTGTTTCATTAAATGGTATTTTGTATTTTTCTGCAATATGGTATAACTTTGTTACCTTAATTATTTCAAAATCGAAACTGCATTGTGTAAAAATGTACAGTCTAAGACGATAAAAAAATCATCAGGAATACGCACGGATTTTATGCAACAATAAACGAAGTTGTAAGGGGAAAATCATTATAAAGGTGAACAGTGATGTCGCTAGCAGAAAAGGACACCACTAGCAAAATAGTATAATGAGGTGCCCTTGTAGTTTGTTGATATAATAGTGTAAGTGGATATGCATTATTTTTCACTCGAGAGCCCTGGTCATTCTGAGGGTAGATCACATGAATTGTGGGGCGAACAGGAGTTCGTGACCGACTTTTTTTTTCATAATAACATAACCCTTTGATGAGAGCGGTATTCTATAGTTTACCGAGGTTTTTTTTCCTTACACAACCTGTGTCATTCTATTAACTTAAGTGCATGAATGATAACTGAGAAGCTACAAGTATGCCATTCAGTCACCTTTTTGATACCTCTCAGCTTTTAACAGCTGACCGAGTTAACTTCTTTCATGCTAAAAAAATAAAAGTAATGGTAACTGCTCGATCATAGCTTTGTACAAATTTCCATGTAGCACCAAAATATTAAACCTCTAGAATTATAAATATTACAGGATAAGAAATATTTATTTCCTTTGCATATGTTTATGACCCCTATGTATCACGGCAGCTTAAATATTTGATAAAAAGGTTAAAAAATGTAACTTTATCTTTACATGTTTTACATGTACCATCGAAACATGTATCTCTGTTGTGATTTTGAATTATAAGTTTAAACAGATTAAGAATTAATTTTATTTAAATAATAAAGTGGTGAAAAGAATGTTGAGGGAGAAGGACAACGATATGCTTTGATTTTAATTGAGAATAAATTTAGTGTATCTAGTTACATATAAATTATCCATTTTCATTTCGTTTTATTTTCTTTAAATCTAGTAAAATTAGTAAATTCTTCATATTTTTTAAAGGAAACGAAAGAAAGTGTGAAGGCAACATCATGAATTTAACCTGCCCAAGTGGAAACATCTTTATTGAAAAAGCGATGTTTGGAAGAACAGAAGGCAATATAGTATGTAACCATTCACAAATTCTCACAACGGATTGCAAATCTCCGGATTCGGAGGTAAAAGTTAAAGAAATATGTGAGGGTAAACCACAATGCAGAGTTGCAGTAATCAGTACAACATTCAGCGAAGATCCTTGTCGTGGCACCTATAAGTACCTGGATGTGGATTTTATATGTTATTAAAAAAAACAAACAAACTAAGTGAATCATGCTTTCTCTTTTCTGATATATCATCTTTTAAAACTGCAAAGTTTACAAGAATAATAATTGAACACAGATTTATCTAAGCGTCACGACTTTACACAATTCTTATGTCCTTTAAATAAACATTAGACCTCATTTTTGACTAGAATTTCATAATTGGAAAGAGCTGTCATTAAGAGTGCATTTGATAAAAAAATAATAATACAAAATAAGGAAATTATTTAACAGCTCTTACTGCAAATCAAAACCTCAGAACTCACAATTGTATTTTTCGAACCGCTTAAATTTTGTATTTGATAATGTCTTACTCGTTTAAGCCCCTTTAACAATAGGCGCACGAGCAGAAGCAACCAAATATTCGTGCGACAGAACAAATTAGATATAAGTCGTCAATTGTTGCCGAAATAATCGCATATAAAAAAGTATTCGTACGAATTTCGCACGATCTAAGCGAGCGTTGTGCGATGTAAACGCATTGAATCTTGCGTTATATCTTGCGTCTGTATGCGACTGTTGTACAATGAAAGCAACTGTTGAAAGAAAATAAGATAGGAACGCGCGAGAGACTAGGTGATCGGACGATTGAACGTGCGCCAATGTGATTGGACGTGGGATTATGCGTGCCATGGTACGAATGATCGTGCGAATCAGAGGGGGGATATACACCGCCCATATTCAGTAGACATAGTTGGAAGCGAGAAAAATACAGATTTGCAGCAGCATTTATTATTAGACCCTATATCTCAATATAATTGTTCTATTATATCTGATTGGTTTAGAAAGTCACGTGACAGGGCGATGTCATGAGAATGAAAAAGCCGATATGAGCATTCGATGTAGACAAATATGATTAAATCAAAAATATTTAATTATCATGATGCTTTTTATCTCAGAACCAACTTAACTATGACTTATAAAAGAAAAGTGAGACAGTTACACGGAAAATCAAACAATCACGACGTAAATGTTGCGACTGTTGAAAAGTCATACATCATTAGAAATTAACGTATTTTGTGTAATCATATGTTGCTGGGTAAAACAAAACGTTAATGCATCAATGTTCGGATAATATGAAGATTTATTCCCCGGAAAAAATCATTTTTTTCGGGCAAAGCCCTCGGGAAATATGATTTTTCTTAAGAAAATAAATCTTCATACCTGTATTTCCTTCACCATTAAGCAATAAATGTATATTGAAAATTTTGTTCTTAAACAGAAAATATATGAAACAGGGTATATATACTTGTAGCAAAGCATGGCATATTGAGGCTGATAATTCGTGCAATGATAGTAAAATGTTGCAAGATTACATGAGACACGTTGAGCAACAGTCTCACGGTCGCGAAACAGACCCATAAACACCAGCGATTTATCTTTTGATCTTTATAAACTGTGTTACACACTTACGAGTACACAAAACGTTGTAAAACGTTCGTACTAATGTTTGTGCGTTGCACTGCGATACTTTGGATCACGTTTGGTTGCGTCTGAATAGTGTGCATGTCCACTATTCAGAGGAGACTTGATGAGACCAGTTAAACGTATGCAACGAATGCGAGAGCTCGTGCAACATAAGCGGGGACTCGTGCAACGTATGCGAGAGCTCGTGCGAAGCTAAAAAATTTCGATCCCAAAGTGGTGTAAATTGGTCGTGCGCCAATTGTGAAAGGGGCTTTAAGAGTACACCAATGCATGATGATAGAAAGTTTGCGTGTTTGCAACTAAGAGAGAGAGAGAGAGTGAGACAGAGACAGATTTACTCATAGTCTGATTGTTTTCTCGAAATAATCTTTTAATAAATTACAGTTCCACAAGTTTCATATTTTTTTACGATCAATGTTCATAATGTCAAATATAAGCTGAGTAATCGTGGCTCAGTAAGAATTAAACCAACGAATGCATGTGTATGTCTAGCTCGAAAGTGTTTGTATACAATGTGCATGTGCCATGAATTAAAACTTTTTTTCTAGAAATAAATCAATATGTGTTTACATAAAAGATAAACCATATCTCAAACAATTAACAAGATTCGGTAAAAAAAAAAATTAAATCCCGAGAAGACTGTTATAATTAATATCGGGGAATATTACTTTAAAAGTCTGACCTTGATGTAATATGAAGTCCTTTTTCAATTTTGATCTTGTATAAGAAAAAAAAAACAATTAAAGATTGTAGAAAAGCATACAATGTATATACGTTTTACATTGGTTGATTAAAAAATATTTTATTGAGAAAATAAATATGATAATGTATGCATATACATCTGGATCAGGTTTAGATTAATTATAACAAACCAGGTCAGTTTAAGCATTATTTACTATGCTATCTGGTCTAAGGCGACTAAGTTTGACTCCTGTAACGTGCAAGGGGTCACTGCCTGTGTTCCCCCTCAGGCCCGTACCCGAAAAAGAATCAGACATCCTTAATTGATGTCAATATTTACAAGTGCAGACTTCAATTACCATGCTTGAGCATACTTAGGAACTAATCGTTACGCAGACAGGAATGAACGCACACGTACGAAACGTCAACGGAAGCAGAGATGATCAAATGCATGCGCCAACAATGCAACCTTACCCAAGCAGAAAGCGCCTGTGCTAGAAAGACCAGAACACCAGCAGGGATGACCACAAACTAGTGATCTGCTGTAACCACCACCAACACAAGCAGGGATGACTGCACACATACATTGATGATATATAGAGCAGGGATCTCTGCACACTTAATATCGTAGGTTATTTTACACGAAGATTAGAAAGTGCAGGGATGTCTGCACACTCAATCTAGCCGTACGTGTCACGGTTTAACTACAAACAGTCGTTTTTTTTTACCCTTCCCTGTCTTTATATACGTGCTGGCTAGAATCATTCATTGGTTTTTAAAGTAAAGCAAACTGCGTAACCTTATCTAAAAGATCTTGCACACGACGACATATTTATACATACAAATGATTATGAAGCTAATTGGAACATTATTTACATTATCAAAAAATCAATAAATCAAAGGACAAAAACTCTAATGCAAAACTACTTTATTAAGCTGCCCGCTTCACTCCACATATTTTTTTTACAAGTCGGGGATTATGTTTCTATATTTTAAAATTATCTATAAAAAAATATCAACACGACATATCATGTATTGAAACATACCTTTATGATCTACCAAACGATGGTTGTGTTGATTTTTCATTTTCGACATCTTATAGTTCATGTATCTTATGAAAATGTCCACACACTGCTCTTAGCTGTTCGCAACTAAAAGGCGAGTGAAAGCGTTCTGTTGATTTGAATGGCAAACAAATGACATCGCTTTTAATAACTGATTTTAAATTTAATATTGTCTAAAATAAAACTCAAATTATTTTAAGCAATCAATCGATACATTCCCACAGTGATCGCTTTACTTAATCACAATTTTAAATACTGCTAAGGCTATATACAATTCAAATACATTTTCTATATTTATCTTGATTATCAATAGAAATTATTATTTTTCTTGCATACATTCTTTTTAGAGAATAAAATAGAACATTTTAAATTTAAAAAAAATTAAATGGAGCATCAAACAATACTTTGTCAAAAAAACCCAATTTTAGTGACATAAATAAAAGACATTAAAAAAAATATTGCAAGCTTCATGTGATGTTGTGTTTAAGATTGATCACATAATACAGTTAACTTACACCTCCGACAGACTTGTATTTTGAATGTCCTTTAAACAGTAAATGATTTGTTTTTTGTATGCTTTACATTTTCAGTTTATGACTATTTCTTGACGTTTGATCGCAATTATTTGGTTGCAATTTTACTTCCATGCATATACTCATCGGCATGTGTTTGCTACTTTATCATGTTGGCCCCCCCTCCTTTCTATTCCATACTCTGACTAGTTTAAAGATACATTAATACCGATAGAGAAAGTTGTATATGTTCAAATATTTGGAAAAAAAATGATTCATACACAAAAAACAGTAAAGAAATGGATGATTAAGATAACATTTCTGTTTTACTTTTGATTGTGGATAATTAAAATACATTTCCCTGTGTTCCTTTCTGTTAACGGATACAATGGAACGAAGAATGATATATTATTTATTTTCGACAATTACCTTAATTGATTTTGTGGATACACGACCTGGAAAAAACTGCAATATAATGTTCGCTAAAATCAGGAAAAAAAATTGCGAAATCATCTCAATAAATATTTGATATTAGATTTATTCGTTCTAGGAAAATTGTAATACAAGCACCATTTATTGATTTTGTCTTCGATTACTTTTCTACATTTAACTTTGATGAAACTTAATTCCAAGCGTATTTCAAACGTTTTTGAACGATTTTTTAACATATTAAAGTAGAGTTCTGAAAGTTGTAGATAATCAAATCTACTCTTTCAAATCATATACAGTTACGTTTATTTTAAACCTTACATGAATCCTCGTTCGTCAATTTAAATAACAAACTGTATAACAATTTAAATAGCAACTTAGTATATACAGTCTAGATAAAAAAATATATATATATTATATAAAAAAAGTCACATGCATATAAATAATTTGTTAACCACCAAACACCTTAGTAAAACAAATCAAAAGTGTATCACGACGTTAATCTTTATTTGTGCATTTCTATTGAAAAAAGGAAAGAAAATTTATATTGCCAACCTAACCAATCGATGACATTAAAATCCTAAAGCATATACTATAGGTTGCAAATATGAAATTTCATGTAATTATCAATTGATTTTATCAAAATATACAATTTTAACTTTAAAATTTATCTCAGAAGGAAAATAGAGAACTATTATATTGTTTCTGTAGCAACATATATTCTTGAGTTCTTAAATACATGGCGCTTTTATCTGCAATAATTTGCTTTTTGTCTTGTAGGGTAAAAAATAGCTATAAAGTTATAGTTATAAAATTTACTTTGAAGAAAATCCCCCGGGCTTACTTCCATGTTAAACAACGAAAATGAACCAAAATCAATTTTAGATCCCCCTCCCCCTTTTTTGATCGGTACGAATTCTCTGAGTTGACTCAATAGTTTTTTCTGCACATTTCAGGAATTAAAGAAAATGATAATGCCTCGATATTTTTTTTTCATTCGTTCATAATTTTGTTGTGGTCTTCTGCTTCCTGTCCTGGGTAAAAAAAAACCATTGTTTCCACAAGATCACTGACAAGAAAAGACGTAAACATCAAACCCATTGTGATTGTAATGTAAATGTGTTTAAACTATATTGTTTGATATGTCCTAACGTCCGTGCTATCTAAAGTACTTCAAACATGATTTATTTTCTTCATTTTGTTAAATTTACATGAAATGAATATAAATCCTTTCATAGGTCATCTATACAATGATAAATAGAGAAACAATTTCTTCTTCCCGTCATATATCTTCAATATCTCCTGTAGTTTTGTCAAATGTTATTTTCGCAATTTATCAGAATTAGAAATGATGAAGACACGGACAATTTAATGAATGATAGATACGTTATTGAAGATGGGTTTCATTTTGTTAACCGTTATAATCGGTTCTAACCGAACAGCTTAACTTAATCAAAATGTTGATAAGCTCAGCTTTCTTTTTACTGTTTTAGTTAGTCTGATAAACAAATAAATACATTGGAAATACCTACAAAATTTACAAACTTTTAATTGTTTTCCAGCAATTCTGTTTCCTGTCCGAGGACAAAAAACGTTGTCTCAACAATCTGTCAGTTTGGGCAGAGACTTGAAAAATCAAACTTTAAGGAAAGATAGACCTATGTATGCATTTATGTTTAGCTTGCTTTGTTTGAATCGGAGTGACTACCGGTCGTAACCGACAGTTCTTTAAATATTGTTCCTGTTTTTATTTTTGGTAAGCTCTGGAAACTTGCTTGCGGTGTATTCTATATTATGATTATTTCTTACACCAAAAAAAAAAGTACAAATAAATACATTTATTTAGGAACGGAATAATATATACTCGTAAACACCAATTTCCGTGGATAATGTAAATTTTACATTTCCAAGCATAGATAATTCCTTGTTCAATGATCGTATCCTTATAAATGTATGATTACTGTAAATTCCTTATTTTACCCGAGAACTCAATTCTGCGATTCCACTGTTTACATTTTATAGACCAAATGGCGAGAATATAAAATACCGAGCACCATTTTTTTTTGTTATAACTTAATATAGCTAAAAATTCAGAAAGATGAAACCATTCTTTTTTAATTTGCGAGGACTGCTTCTCGCGATTTTACGCGGATAATAATTCCTGGTGTTAAATTAGGAATCTACACTATTATTCATATTTCAAAAAATGAACAAATAAATTTAAAAAAACGAATCAGCAACAAAACTAACAGAAAATATCAATAAATCAATTTCTACAATATTAAAGAAACATGTATTACCTATGAATATGTACATACATTTTTGTCGGTTATATATGTATTGGTTTTTGAAAGCAAGGAAGGTATTAGCAATTTAGTACAAAAAACTAAACACAGGATGAATGACCATCTTTAAGTCCTCCTTAAAGATAGCTTAAAGGTGTTTAAAGGTAGCTTAAAGATGATCTCTAAGCCACCTTTAAGCTACCTTTAAGCTATAAGTATTGCTTAAAGGTGGCTTAAAGAAAGCGTAAAGATGGCTTAAAGGCAGCTTAAAGACTATCTTTAAGCCACCTTTAAGCCACCTTTAAGGACAACTTATAGGTCCTTAATGTCCAAACTTCTTTAAGCAACCTTTAAGCTACCTTTAAGCCACCTTTAAGCCATTAAAAAAAATTGAATTCAATATTGTGCTTAATTTCCAACAAAATGTATTAACTTTATGAAAGAAAAGGTATTAAAACGGTTTTTGTTCTAAAAAAAAAAATTAAAAAAAAAAACACAAAAAAAAACGGCCACGGCGAGAATTGAACCCGGGACCCTTAGTTTACTAGCATCACCACACATCCTCTGCGCCACGGCAACTTACATAAGTATAATGTTTTTATATCCTATATATCAGTGGATATTGAATCACTGTATTGAATTTGTTTATTTGAAAAGATTTTGACAAACCATTCAGTTTGTAACAATCAATTATATCTAATTTATAAATTGCATGCATGCATGTATTTAGAATGAAATACGGAACTTGGTCTTCAGTGAACAAAAATATATTAAACCTAAATGGAAACCGTTAGGTTCACTATAGTAGCTAGGCTTTCTTAGTTAATAAATTTAAACCGAGTAGATATACGTTCTTCTAATTTATAGCTATAAAAATGTAAGAAAGAAAATGAAATCATTTCTTTTATTAAATGCATTGATACTATTAGGGTATTTGTTCAATTTCCCGCAATTTCCCGGTTTTCATGATCGCGGCGCCATTCCAATATGTACATGATTTTTAAACTATCAATTCTATAACAAACAAAATTACCAATTACTGGTGACGTATTTACTACATGTGGCAATTGCAAATGACTTGTACATACAATTGTATGATGTGCCAGGCCGGGTATATTTGACATAGTTACCCTTATACATATATTTAAATAATCAACCCCTATTTATGATCACCGGTACATTAATTAATTAGCCTCAAGATTTTACTCTTACATACATGTATCGTTAATTTGTAGACGTAACATCTTTGAAACCCAGAGCTAGGAAATAATACTTTGAAAATGAATTACAAATGTAAATTAACTTTTATTCACTAGACTTATCGTATACTCGTACATACTAAGATTCAACGCCTTTAGAAACCCTGACGTGCACCTGGGCACACGACACACCTGTTGTGTATATCTTGTATATTCTGTGTTAGTTCCAGGGGTTTTCTTAAGTTGGACAAACAATAGACTTTAATTAGATATACACAAACATGCACCTGGGCACACGACACAACTGCTGTGTATATCTTGTATATTCTGTGTTAGTTCCAGGGGTTTTCTTAAGTTGGACAAACAATAGACTCTAATTAGATATACACAAACGAACAAAACTATGTCTAGACAAACAAAGCAGTAATATCCTGCCCGATATAACAAAGGCAGTTGAGAGTCTTTTCATCTTTAACATGTATCTAGCAGATCTAGAGTTAGAAATAATGAAAATTGAAAAAAAAATACAAACCTTAAACCGATTAACAAATTAAATCATGCATTTTTTGTTCATTATCTTTATTTTGTTTGATAACCGGATGAACTTAGAGAGAGAGAGAGAGAGAGAGAGAGAGAGAGAGAGAGAGAGAGATTGAGATTTTTTTCACCGATTAATTTATAATAGGAAACAAACATACTTTAATTAGTTTTATGCACATATTAAGATACAGAGACTGCGCTCATACCTACAATAATTTTGAAACCCCCCAAAAATTATAAAGAATTTTATAACGGCAATCTGTGTCCATCAGAGCGGTGCTGATGATAGCGATCTGTGTTTAATGGAACGACGATTAAAACCGCCTGGAACACCCCCCCCCCCCTTCCTTGGAAATTATATTATCACTCGGATGACCCCCTCCCATCTCTATAAAAGAGCTTTTGCATTTAATATATGTTTTTATTGTTCAGCTTGATCAATATTGACTTAAAGGCCACTTAAAGACAGTGTAAAGGCAGTGTAAAGAGAGCGTAAATGCCACTTAAAGATGCTTAAAGGTGGCTTAAAGGTGGCTTAAAGGTAGCTTAAAGAAGTTTGGACATTAAGGACCTATAAGCACTTGCTTAAAGGTGACTTAAAGGCGGCTTAAAGGTTGTATAGCCTTTAAGCTCCTTTAAGTCACCTTTAAGCCACCTTTAAGGACTTGCTTAAAGATGGTTTTTCGCCCTGTGAAAATCATTGCGTATCACTTTATTGATCTGTCGTTGACATTGTTTTAAATATTAAATTCCTAATTTTGGATGATAGGAAAATACATTGATTTTAATGTCAATATATGTACGTAATGTAGCTTCAAGTAGGCAATTATTATTCATTTATTATTTATCACATTTTATTGAATTTAAAGCTCGTCGGTGCAATTGATACATCGAACGTCAGCATTAAAATTGATTTTTGTATGTGATATTTTTAGAATTCCAAAAACTTTTGATTTGTCTTGGTTTCTTTTAGAGATTTTTCTTTTTTTATTAAATACAAATATGTTCGGTGCGTCGAATGATCTATACAGATTTGAATTTACTAAGTCTTCTTGGTTAAGTTCAGGGTCAATGATAAACGAAATCATTCTGAGACTTCCAAACATATCATGACAAACAACATACACGGACCGTAAGCTGTCACACCATGTTTTTTGCTACCTCTGGTGGATTCTTTGTAAGTAATACATAACAAACCATTGTGAGTTTAACCAAAAAAAAATGTTTCAGAATTATTTTTTTGGCGAAAAATGGAAAACTAATTATTTGTCCGCCATATGTTATCTATCCGAGTACCTTTGTATTCAAAGTAGAGAGCGTCACCACTACGCTATTATGCTTATTATTAAGAAAGGTAAAAACTGTTTAGTTATGTAATCAATTTTGAAGATGACACCAGAAGAAAAAAGAGATCCAGCGTTCTTCAGTCCATATGAAGTTGATACCGAATGTTGTGAAGCGTAATGAATAGATGGCAAATATTTATGTGGCAAATTCAACTAGTGAAATGCCAAAAGAAGTCCCGTATTTCAGTTCAGACTTCTGTTATAACTATGGAGGGGAAAGATGGGCCGCTAAATGAAGCAGGGGCACAAACCATTTGTCATGTTTGTTCATCTGCAAAAACTCAACCTTTAAAAAGGAACCAGAAACACTTTAAACTAAAAAGAACAAATTAAAACAAATATTTAAACTTTGCCAATGTATCAGCTTGATGAATATCTGCTGATGAGTATACCAATAAATCATAAAATATGGGGTACCATCATTGTAAATTTTGTCTAAAAAAAGAAAAAAAAAAGAAAAAAAAACCTTGCCTGCCTCATCAACATTTCAAAATTTTGGCCCGAGAAACTAATGATTAATTTTTTTGGCCTTATCGGAATGATTAATATAGTTTTAAAAGACGAAAGTAGAAATATATACAATTTCGTCTTTGATTAACACTACAAATTTATTTTTTATTGCTTATTCCAAAATGCTCAAAGAATGAATTGTTAAGACAAGACGCAAGCGGGATTGGCATAATTGAAAGAAAAGAAAAACACAAAAGTATGTCAATTTTATTAAATTAATCCATAAAATCGCTGACCATTATATGAATATAAGCAATGAGCTCTAGGTATCATTCTTTAAACATTATGAGGTGAAAGCTTTGGTCGGGAGTAATATCAAAGACACGATGTAGTACCGATATCGATGATATTGACGATATTGTATCGATATCGAATCACTGATTTCGATATAATAGAACTTCAATGCATATATACAGAAGAATAGCTGTCCAAATTTAACGTCAATATTTAACGTCGATATCATCGATATCGACGATATCGTATCGGTATCGGTTTTCTTTGTCCTCAACTGAATTTGTACAAATTCATATCGATATCATCGATATCGTATCGATATCGAGTTGTAGATGTACACAACTACAGCTGTCCATTTTAACGTCGATATCGTTTCGATATCGATTTGCATATGTACAGAACGCAATCTGCCAATATTTAACGCCAATATCGACGATACCGTATCAAAATCTATTTTCCTTTGTAAACAACTTAAGTTGTCGATATTTTATGTCGATATCGACGACATGGTATCGATATCGATTTGTATATAAACACAACTGCAATTCACCATATTTTAACGTCGATATCGACGATATCGTAACGATATCGATTGATATATGTACACAACAAAAGCAATTTGCTTTTGTGCAGAATGTTATCATGTACTTTGGAAAACTGTAATATGCTTATCTTTAGATTTGACTATCTAGATAATCACAATTATACTATTTTACAATCCTTAAGACCCATCATTAAGACGTTCTTCTCATTGTTGTTTATTAAATTTTATTACCGATGATTTCAAAAAGAATCATAAAAGTCAATTTTAAGGTTGATATTGTCATTTGAAATAATATTGGTTTATTTTTTTAAATGCAATTTTAAAGATCGCTATTGTTTAAGATATCGTCATTTTGTGTACGATATCGCCTACAAATAGTTAGCCTTAAAACCTATTATTTGTCGATATCGATATCGTCATTTTGTTGTCGATATCGTCGAAATTAACAACAAAGTTGGTCGTGGACATGTATGTTGGTCGGAGCGTGACCAAATATATCATAAACGCTTTTGAGCTTTATTGGATTTGACCACGACCAACAAAAGTTATCAACCTATAATACCTAAAGAATGATCCCATATTTCTTTAATAAAAGAAATAAAAAGACGAAATAGTGTTTTTTATAATATCTGATTTAATCAACTCCGTTCATGATTTCTTTAAACCACTTGCGGCTAATAGTAACGGTGTCTCCAGACACCTGATCAGAATTAAAAACATCTATTGCAAAATCCAAATTGTGGAAATTATAACCATCTGTTTTCAATTTGGGGAAATCTAAACTAGCATAGTATATATCATCTTCGTTGCTATTGTTGTATGAGTAGAAATATTCGTAGAACATGGCCTTGTACACAGGACTGGGCGAATTCACGTCCTGTAATTCCACAGGGAACGGGTCGTGTGATAGGGAGCTCAAATGTGCAATAAATGATATACTTAGTTTGTTTTTGTTTCCGCAATTCCTTACTGTAGCTGCAAACTATGTGCGATTGTCCCTCATTACCTTCCCAATCCCCACATCGCAGCTGTTTTCTATAAAGCTTGTTTGAGTGCGTAAATTAAAATAAAAATTTGGGTGTATTTCAATTTTTTCTCCGGTTGAGTTCGACTTTACTGTTATCATTCTTATCTTACCATAGTTCTCAACTACGATTCGGGCTTCAAATACATGGCCCCTAACTGTAAAAAAAATACGCAAACTATAATAAGTAATGAATGGTTTTTTTATTTGTTAATAAAAAATAAATATGTCACTACTAAAAAAAGATGAATAAATTAAAATGGATTAGTGTGGACAATATCAATAGCAGTAGAAAAAGTAGTTACAACCTTTTTTTCAAACTATCCACGGTTTTGCCTTTATATATAACCTCTGTATCAGGGGGTCCTTGAAAGAGACCAACATGCGCCATGTGGCTCCCATTCATTGGGTTAACAGTCAGGGACACTGTTTGAATTAATGGTTTTCCGAGACTGCGGACGGTTTCAGCAACCTGCAATATGCTATCAATGACTAGCAACTTTTTCAAACTGAACAAGGGAAGGACATCTAAACAATCATATCTAATGCTAGCACTAACTAGCAATTTTTTAACTGTTTTTACGTACATTGTATTACGTAAACTTCTGTTTCAGAAGAAACAGTTTTGTTGAATTTTACATGTATCAGTCTATTTCAAATTTCAAAGATATGAAAAAATGAAGAATATAAGTAATAAAAAAAAATAACATAAAGTATATCACTGTAAGCTGACTAGTTGTTAACTAAAAGCTGACTAAATGACATATCTATTTCATTTAATTACTTTTTTAACCATTTCTATTCAGTCCACAGAATGGCATCACTTCGTCTTCTTGATATCTTTATTCTGGCTAAATTTGTTAATATCCTACCCCGTATTTAACATTGTCCTTGGCCGCTTTAGAGTTATACCCTAAAGGTTAAATTGGTGTTTGATGTATGTAATTGTTATGAATGTCTCTCATAATGTACCATTTTGCAAAAATAGTTTATAATAATTTTCTAAATATAAGAAATTGCCATGCTTTCACTGAAAAGGTTGCATTTTGGTTTAACAAAATCTTATGACGTAATAGTTTAATACTGCATATCTCTTATTTTACGCCAGCTCTAAGTTACGCATTTAACCGTCATTTAACCCTTTAGCACCAAAACCGCAAGAATATAGTATCGCGAAATTGTTGGCATTTTTGTTAAGCTTACATCTGTTTAACCAAATATAGAGATTTTAGTAATCCGCGATAGGTGCTTCTCGCGATGTTACGCGTGTTATAATAACCCGTGTTTAATTAGGAATATACAGTACACCGTATACCCAGTAATGTTCGCGATGATCTAGGTTTCGTTTTTTCGGTGTTCTCTTTCAAATCGCAAAATATTGAATATTCAGAAATTATATCCTGTATTATTTTCTATATATACTTTTAAAATTGCAAAACAAAAAAATACTGACGCAAATTAGGGATGGTTAAGATTTTCGTCGTTTTCGCCAATTTTGTGACACGCGAATAAAACGGATATACAGGACTTTGCACGTACATTGAACATACCCTTGTTTGAAGAAATATGCTCGACTAGACTTGAGTTACCAATTACATTTAACTATGAATTTAACTTAAGTTAATTAATAATAAATCATAAAAAAACTTACACAGTTGTGGTTTCAAAACAGTACGGCCACTGTCATCATAGCAACATACAACCCTTTCAATGTCATCCCCTTCCTTTGTATCCTCTAGAAATTTAGACCACCATACACAGATAAACATGTCCTTTATATAAGCAAAATCTTTATTTCATTTACAAATTGCTATCAAATTATTGACTTAACTACCTTTATTATTGCAATCTAAATAGTAATTTGCATAAGCTTCCCTTGCAATTTTCAATACAAATTCATCATTTATATTCTAAACACAGGTTTTGACCTTATATGTAAATGTCGACTGTTTAAACGAACAAGAAAGTTGAAGATTAAAAGCAGTCATTTGGAATCTGAAATATCATGGAACGGATATTTATTCAAAATGCATTTATTATATTTTAAGAGTTAAAAAACAGTTTCCGATTAACCTCGCTTTAAGAGGTCATCAGAGAACGAGTACAATAGAACAGGTCTGTTATATGCTTAATATGTAAACACGATTCTGGAAATTGATACCTTATGAATCATAAGATAATATAGCATTTGTTGTTTTATCATTTAAATGCAAAGGTTAAAATATAAATGTTTAGGCATTTATTGTTAGCTTACATTTCATAATTTGATCTTTGTAGTTTTTTTATCGAGCCTTTTACATATTTGTTTTACATGTTATTAGACATCGAACAAAATATACGAAACTGTCTATGTATACGTGAAATTTTTCGTCGTTTTTTTGTTTTAAATCAAAGATATGCAAACCGTTCATATCCATAGTTTTAAATTTGGACGTAAAACGAGTATAAACACCTTAGAATTTATATTATTATTAAAGAAAACTGAATATTATTTACCTAAATAGGGCTTATCATTTGCGCGACGAAGTTACAAGCAAATAGTTAGCATAAAATTAAAAAGAAAATAGTATGACCTTATTTAGGGTTAACGTTTCATAATCAGTTAATCTACATGCAAGTATTTGTTCTCATGAGTAAATAAATTATAGATAATTATCTATGTGACTGCCGGCAAAATTTTCATCGACTGTAATAATTTTGAATGGTGATTGTCAGAACACCACGTTGTTATTGTTTAAATATTCTGATAGAAGCTTATTTAAAGTTAGATTTAATGTAAATAAAATGGTCAAAATATGGATATCCTTAATGCCAGTCCCCTTTACAAATTAAATCTTCCTATTATGGAATAAATGACTTGTAGGCCATGAACCTCGATAAATGAATAAAAGGATATTTACGCAAATACACGGCCATTTGGAATGCTACGTGAGTTTGATTTAGCTCTGTTATTCTGAGATTGAATGTCGGTGATGAGGACTGTGTTTGTGTATTTCTGTGGTCATTCTGTTTTGTAGTCTTGGCGACACCTCGGTAAGATATCTTTTTATCCAACTCAGACTTTACAGTTTTTAAGGAACAGTACCGATCAGACCCAACCTAACACCAGCGTTAACCCCAACTGAACCCCGGGTTTACTTTTTGGGTTTACTTGTGGTTTACTCTGGGTTTACTTTTTGAAATTTTGGGTCCTCTCGGGGTTTACTTTGGGTTTTCTCGGGGTTTACTTTGAAATTGCTTTTGAGGTCAACTGCATGCACTGAAGTGTGAAACACACAAGTATTTTATCTTACCATGCTACTGCCTTTAATTCCTACCCTTTGTATATTCCGAATACACAGTTAGCGTCTGCTTTCAGGGTATACTTCTGACTGGGTTTATTCTCTGTGTCCACTCTGGGTTTACTTTGGGTTTACTCTGGGTTCACTCTAGTAAACCCGAAGTAAACCCAGAAAGTAAACCCAGGGTTTAGTTGGGGTTACTTTCTGTTAGGTTGGGTCTGATCGGAAAAATCCGGTTATTAAAATGGTGAAATGGCGGGCGGGCGGCTGCCAAAAGGGTACTCTTGTTGTACAGATAACTCCTCCTACAGTTTTCAAGATAGGAAATTGTTCTTTTGTAGATCAATTGTACATATATCAGAGGTGTGCATATTGCAAGGATTTTGATTTCCGATAATTTATCGAAAAAATACCAGCTTTTGAACTTAGTCATTTTTTGGCAAAATATTGCATATAGGGTACCCTTATTGTACGGATAACTCCTCCTACAGTTCTCAAGATAGGAAGTTTTTCTTTTGCAGATCAATTGTACATATATATTAGAGATGTGCATATTGCTAGGATTTTGATTTTTGATAATTTATCGAAAAAATACCAGCTTTTGAACTTAGTCATTTTTTGGCAAAATATTGCATATAGGGTACCCTCATTGTACGGATAACTCCTCCTACAGTTCTCAAGATAGGAAGTTGTTCTTTAGCAGATCAATTGTACATATATCAGAGGTTTGCATATTGCTAGGATTTTGATTTCTGATTATTTATGAAAAAAATACTAGCTTTTGAACTTAGTCTATTTTTGGCAAAATGTTGAATAAAGGGTACTCCATTTCAGTGGATACGGGTTGACATGGATTATGGATACAGTTCACATAAAAGAAAACCCGATTTGCTGTCACATTGACAGCTTTTCACTTGTTTTGGTTTCAATTGATTTGTATGAATATGATTATAGCTTGTTTGGTAAAGTATTGGGGCTTATGGACTTAGATCTTTTTGAAGCCTTGTATTCATATCTACTGATTATAATTTTTAAAGTTATTACGTTATTGTCACCATTTTCATATCTTTTGACTATTAGACTAATATACTTCTGAATGTAAACATTCGAAATATTAACATTATTCTATTATTTTTACTTTTGTTTACTCTAAAATATATCGATTTTGAAATGAAAAATGACATGTTTAATTTTTGGAAGTCTTATTTATTTTGTGAATTATCAACAGAATACTACGACTCTAAGGAGTGGAAAACTAACAATTGGACCGGTATTTGTGACACTCACCCCTAAAGCCATTTCTTCCTACGCAAGTTTTGATAAGATTTTCAGGACATCCAGATACATCGGTGTTTGTTAAGGTACTTCACTACACCAAAATTTTATTTCATTTTTCATTACAGTACCAATAGTTAGACAGATATCAAATATCCATGTGATGATAGTAATATCTTAAGTATTTTAAAATAATTTTTTAATGTTTTTTGTGATTTTCATTTTGAAAAATATTTCCAGTACATAGTCAATAAAATAGAAGAAGTAATTGTTTCAAAAGTTAGATCATTTCCTAAGACTATTAAAAAAAATACAACACCTCATATCATTCAAATATATTTTTATTAAAATTATTTGTGTTTTTACTCAAAACAATCAATGTTCGTATCTTCTTAATCTGTGAATGAATAATTTCGAAATTTTGTTAAAAAAAGTAAAGAAGTGTAACAAAATGAATACAATATAAAAAATTGAATGAAAAATGTTACAAATATAATTGAAATAATTTTTCAAAAAATAATATGGTATGAAAGATCCACTTGTAAGAGTTATCTTTCCTAATTCTACGGACTGAATCACCATGGGACTTTTTCATGTCTAAAACATACTATTTTCAATACTTTGTTTGAAATGATGTAAATTTGCTGCATTTTTTGTTTAACTATTAGAATATAAATAAAAAGTATATGACTGAAAACTACTGGTAATTGAATTTAGAAATTAAACCTTTTGATTGTAATAGAAAATAGAAAAGAAAACAATATATATATATATATATAGCCTTCACACATTAAAAGAAATTTACTTACATATTTCAGCAAGTACTCTTTGCAAACTATTGTACAATGAAGGATCAATAATATGACTTAATAAATCATTAAAGAAAATTTTATTCTAAAAAAAAAACTCACATAAATTTACACACAAATGCATGCAATGGACAATACAACAGAAAAAAGGACAATACAAAAGAAAAAATAGGAATTATAATAATACTGATATATATTTTATATTTAAAAAACTTGCATGCAACAACATGTACTACAGACACAGACACAAAGAACACGAACAGTACACCACACATAATACTTACATGATGAACATCAAGTTGATATGCTATGGAAACACAAGCTTTTCAAACCAACATGATCGACATGCTTACAAATAGTGTGTTTTTCCTCAACGATGTCACTAAACATGTTAAAATCTGCAATTGTATAATACATCTAAAAATTTATGGAACAAATTAAAAAATATTTAAACATTAATAAATTCTACATATATTATTAAAATCACTGTTCAGAACAAGCCTTAACTATCAAAATAAGTTTAGCAAAAGTGATCATAAATTTTTCCAACTACAGTTTTGTTTTTTGTTACCCTAACATTGCCCTGCTCGGTCTTTTCTCCTAAAACCATCTTTAAACCATAAGCACCACCCCTTTCAATAGCAAGTCTAAGATGGTCATAAGACAGTCCAGACAAGGCAATTTTTTTAAGCATGTAGGGAGATATGCATGAAGAGAGGGGAGCTAGTGTAGCAATCAATTCATTAGTTTTACTCTTGCTCTCAATGGAAGAAATAATAAAGTCTACACCAAAACTGTGCTTCAGCATAATTTCATATGAAACTTTATGATGTAGAACCAAAGATTGTAAGGCCTTAACATCCTCCAATGCTGAATGGGCATTGAAAGCCAGTCCCATAGTATCTTGTACCAGTGTCTATAGTTTATAGGAGTGTTGTTCTGGCAATATTTCTCTAAATACATGAAGACTGTCAACAAATCCAGCTATTGTTGATTTTAGTCCACTCTCTGGATACTGCATAACAGATCTCATTAGAATTACAGAATCAAATACCTTTCCGTTATGACAAACTAGGATAGGATTTGGAAAATTTTTCAGCCATATATTAAACTCTGTCAAACACGTCTGAATGTCAACTGAGTTCACTTTTGTTTGTTGGTAAAACAATTGTCCACTGGCAACATGGAGACCTGTAACTGTGGTTGCATTGGCAGAAATGGGGAATTTGGGAAGAACATACCTATTAAAGGTTTCTTCTTCAAATATGCAAGCAAGCTGTGTTATTTCTGCTGATGTACCTATGAAATAAATTAATTACAATGAAGTATACGAGCTATGCTTCCTTGAATCAAATTTTAACAATAAATAATGTATAAAAAGCAATGTTACTTAAAGCAAACTGTTCACATGTGCTGATAAAATTTTGTTTTACTGTAAGTGCCCAATAACAATAAAATACATATATTATTTTAATGCAATGAACATATAATAATAAGTAAAATATGTCTGCATGATTCATTCATGAAATGTAATTTCCAGTGTTAAAACAAATGATTGTTCAAACCTAGTCCAGTTGTTTCCAGGTCAAAATAAAGAAGGTTTGAGTCTGTATGGGTAGGCACTGAAACAGGTTTGGAAGCAGGGGTGCAATCTGGGATTTCTTCTATTACAGCATCAGCACAAGACAATCCAACACATGATTCATAGGTTGTTCCTTCTTTTATTTCTGAAGTTGATATCTATTGATAAAATTTTACAATGTGAGTTAATTTGACATTGCTAATGGATTGTTTGAAATATAACAATGTTAATTGATTGTAAAAAGAAATTAAATCTTGACACTTAACAAGAAAAAATAAGAACAATTCAACTTACTTGGCTTGATTTCAATTTCTTTAGTTCATGTCTTCGTCTTTTGCATTCAACAGTGCTTTGTCGCAATTTTTCTTTTTCTCTCTTCCGAGAAACCCTCCTTTCATGTACATTTGTGTGCATCCCTGGCGAGAGCATCAAAGTATCGTAAACCTGATGAAAAATAAAATAAAATATACAGAGAGCAATAATTACATTTTATATACATATTACATGCATACATTTCTTATTCTGTAACTAGCTGTTATAATGATATATACTATAGTAATTATTCTATGTAACATCTGATATACCTTTCCAATTGTCAGATGTCCAATATTCTTATGTGCAACAGCAGCTACTACTCTAAAGGATGTGCTCTCAGATCCACTGTAATATAATGCTTTGGGATTTTTGCAGGCCACTATTTTGTTGAAGTTTTCATTTGCCTGAGTGCTTCCAATATTGGAAAGTTTACTTGCATTTTTAGCTAAATCACTGAACAGATGCTGTAAATATTTGAGTAAATCCACTCCAGAAAAATATTTTCCATATGGTAAACACAGGGCAAAACACAATCTTTAAGCAAGTCCTTAAAGGCGGCTTAAAGGTGGCGTACAGGTGGCTTAAAGGGGATACAATCTTTAAGCCACCTTTAAGTCACCTTTAAGCTGAGCTTATAGGTCCTTAATGTCCAAACTTCTTTAAGTCACCTTTAAGCATCTTTAAGTGACATTTACGCTCCCTTTAAGTTGTCTTTAAACCATCTTTAAGTTCCCTTTAAGTCAAGTTTGATCAAACTGAACAATAAAAACATGTATTAAATGCAAAAGCTCTTTTATAGGGAGGGGAGGGGGTGACCCGAGTGATTATATAATTTCCAAGGAAGGGGGGGGGGGGGAGGGGGTGTTCCAGGCGGGTTTGATTGTCGCGCCATTAAACACATATCGCTATCATCAACAACGCTCCGATGGACACAGATTGCCGTTATAAAATTCTTTGATTTTTTTTATATTTCAAAATTATTCAAAATTATTGTAGGGGTGGGCGCAGTCTCTGTATCTAAATTTGTGCATGAAATTATATTTAAGTATGTTTGTTTCCTATTATAAATTAATCGGTGAAATCTCTCTCTCTCCCTCTCTCTCTCTCTCTCAGTTTATCCGGTTATCAAACAAAATAAAGATAATGAACCAAAACTGCATGATTTAATTTAATAATCGGTTGAAGGTATGTATTTTTTTTTCAATTTTAATTATTTCTAGGTCTAATTCTAGATCTGCTAGATACATGTTAAAGATGAAAAGACTCTCAACTGCCTTTGTTATATCGGGCAGGATATTACTGCTTTGTTTGGTTTGACATAGTTTTGTTCGTTTGTGTATATCTAATTAGAGTCTATTGTTTGTCCAACTTAAGAAAACCCCTGGAACTAACACAGAATATACAAGATATACACAACAGGTTTGTCGTGTGCCCAGGTGCAAGTCAGGGTTTCTAAAGGCGTTGAAATCTTAGTATGTACATGTATACGATAAGTCTAGTGAATAAAAGTTTATTTACATTTGTAATTCATTTTCAAAGTATTATTTACCAACTCTGGGTTTTAAAAAATGTTACATCTACAAATTAAAGATACATGTATGTAAGAGTAAAATCTAGAGGCTAATTAATTCCTGTACCGGTGATCATAAATAGGGGTTAATTGTTTAAATATATGTATAAGAGCAATTAAGTCACATACCCGGCATGGTACATCATACAATTGTATGTACAAGTATATGTATACATCATTTGCAATTGCAACATGCAGTAAATACGTCACCCGTAATTGGTAATATTGGTTGTTATAGAATTGATAGTCAAAAAATCATGTATACAAGTAAATGTTTAAACATACTGGAACGGCGCCGTGATCATGAAAACCGGGGAAATTGCGTAGAACTAATACCCTAATAGGTTCAATGCATTTAATAAAAGAAATGATTTCATCTTTTTTCTTGCATTTCATTTAGCTGTGAATTAGATGAACGTTTATCTAGTCGGTTTAAATTTATTTACTAAGTAAGCCTAACGTAAAAAATACACATTGAATACATTGATTCAATATACACTGATATATAGGTTATAAAAACTCCTTAAATATAAAAGTTGCCGTGGCGCAGAGGAAGCGAGGTGAGGCTGGTAAACGAAGGGTCCCGGCTTCAATCCTCGTCTTGGGCGTTTTGATTATTTTCTTTTTCATTTTAATTTCTAGAATAAAAACCGTTTTTAACATCTTTTTTATCATATCATATAGTTATTAGTGTCGTGGAGAAAAACTTACAGTTTTTCAATATACTTATTCATCTCTGAAATATGTATTTAAATTTAGTAATTCAAACAGTTAAATTTTCATTTCTTTGAAATATATTCTATAATAAATTTAACTATTACAGAATTTAATGATTTTGGTGCTTTAAGAAAAAAACGTTCAGAAATTTTTATGTATTTTATGTTAGCTTTTGTCTGGTTACTCTGAGGTGTCATTTTATTTATTGCACATGTCAACTTTATTTTATCGGGTATGCCAAACTTAAGGTTTCTTTGTTCTTCTGATAAAAGTTTTTCGAATGTGGGCTTCACAAGATTTTTGAGGTAATTTTGTTGTACATGTTTTTATAGCATCCATTTGATTTAGTCCATGAGTGATAAGTTCTTTGTTACGGGATTAACGATGCCCCTAGAATTATTTACCTGGCCAAGTGTTGTTTAATTAGTTGCGTCACAAAGACTTATAGATTAAGTGGACACGCATTGACCAAATGTTCTTTTGTAATCTAATTCTTTTTTTTTTTGACAACCAATATCTCCAGAATCATTTTTGATTGGTTAAAAAGGACATTTTAGAAATTTGATTCAAACAGGTTGCGCGTCCCGGCTGGTCACTTTTCATCATTGAATAAAACCAGCCGGACGTTTGCTTTATTCCTGCTTTATTTCTTTTAATCTATCTAGGTAACTTTAGTTCTATTTTTCTTAAGTAATTAATTATTGTGGTTAAACTTTAAAATCATTCTAATTAAGAAATTTTAGAGCTTGAAATTAATTTAGTAAAGGATTTAATTTAAAGTTTTATTTTTTTTTAATTTTGGTCATTGCTCACTTGGTCTTTGTATAAATTAGAAATAATTATAGTGTAGTTAGTTACTTTTGTATACATCCCTAATGCAAACCTGTTTACAGAGTGAAGGTATGTAGTGAAATAGTTTTTATGTTGCACAGTAAAATTTGTAAATTTTTATGTTCAATGGGATCGGGATCGAGGTGCAAATTATTGCCAAAAATGGACAGACTTACTTTCATTATTGTTAGAAAATATTAGTGAGATGATCGCTGATGTGTTATTAATGATCTACTACATAATAATGGCATTTATATTCTCAAAAGCATTTAAGCATTATGCATGTTTTCGCATTTTGAAGTAATGTCAGGTAAAGTAAAATTTGCAAAGCTTTTCAGTTATTTGTATTACGTAATCGATCGCCGAGTCTCTGATCCCAACTTTATTGGTTACATTGTTTACATGAAAAAGAATAGAAAAAGGTTATGTCAGGTTTGTTTTATAACATTGTTCTATTTTTGGTTTGATTTAATCCAGATATTGATTTATGATCTGTTGTTTAATTTCTTTTTTATTATACCTTTAACATGTTTAAATTAAGTAACTTTGATGGAATGAAATTTTTAATAACATTGGTAAATTTGTAAGGCCTTGAGTCGCTCTTTATAGCTTTGTATGTCACTTTTCATAATTGAATAAAACCAGCCGGACGTTTGCTTTACTCCTGCCTTCTTTTAATCTATCCAGCCTCAACAAACGGATACATCCATTGGGTTGAGAAGCTGCCCAAGTCTTTGTTTATAACGAAAATAACAAGACGAATAACAAAAGGGTGTGACTGGTGGAGTAGTGGAACGATCCGAGCTTTTTCCCCAGATTCCAGATTCATCATAATATCATATCATCACTGTTACCATGCCAGGCCCATCAAACATGGAATTGAGAAGTTCCTCTCAGCAAGGCAGACAACAGGAGGAACAACCAGAACAAGGGATCACTGAAGCCACAGCTTCAGTCAATGAAGTAGAGGCCCTGCGGAGACAGCAGGAGCCCTTAAAAGCATCCAGAGATGCAGAGTATCGCCGGAGAAGAGAACTGGAGGAGCAAATTGACAGGCAACCTCAACCGGTAGCTACACCAAGGCAGGTTTGGGAGCCAACACCCAGGATCCCAGTGCCTCAAATGGACAAATTTGATGCCAATACCCCTATGTCAGAATGGTGGACCACATTTATGGCCTACATCGCCCTACATTCAATCACCGAGGCCAAAGCCATAAAACTTTTGCCATTCTATTTGATGGGAATAGCCCTTCAATTCTTCACACACTTGGACAGCTTGTCAAAAACCTCACTAACCAGCATCAGGGATGCTTTCTTTTCTAGATTCCGACCGACAGTCCCCATAAGTCAAGCTTTAATGCGGGTGAAGCAGCGAGCCGACGAATCTGTGGATAAATACCTATACCGAGTGAGGAAACTGGCTGCTGACTGCTCGATGGAAGAGGACAGCATCACATACTTCGCTCGAGATGGTCTTCTTCAGAAGCTGAGGGTAATAGTGCTCCACAGAACCCAAAGTCCCTGAAAGACATCCGAAAAATGGCAGCCCTTGTAGAGGAAGCTACTGGTAAGGATACCGACACCCCGCCTACTGACCTAAAGACTTTTTGAGAACCAATCATGCCAATATTGACTATGCAACTAACACATTGAACATAGATACTAAGACTAACATGCATGTTTGTCCCATTATTGCTGATACTGGGTTAGCTAGAGCCATTGGCAATGTCATTATTCCCAAGCGTAGTGAAACAACTATCAGAGTTAAGATTTCTAGGTGTGTAGAAGGTGAAAAGGTGTTGTTAGAGCCCGTGCCAGCACTAGCTCTTAAACATATAATTGCTGCTAAATGCATTGTCACGGTGCACAATCATGGTGCATATCTGAAGGTCATGAACCTTACTTATAATGACATCAATCTTACCCATAATCAAGTACTTGCTACAGTACAAGAACTATCCAAAGGTAAGGTTATACCCCTAGAAGAAGAAAGTGTCACCAACATTAATACTGTGAGTATGGGAACAGAGAAGTCAGAGTGCAAATCTGATTTACAGTTTGACCTCTCTGATTCTGATCTAACTGAAATTCAAAAACAAAATCTTCAAAAGTTTTTAGTTGGTTACAGAGATATATTTTCTGCTGACTTGTCTGAGCTAGGGAAGACCAGTTTGTACAAACACAAAATTGAGACCTTCCCTGGATCCAAGCCAGTCAGAAAACAGTTCTATAGAACTTCACCTCAAACCGCTAAGGAAATCCGAAGGCAGGTCGATGAAATGCTCAAGCATGACATCATCCAGCCTTCGAATTCTGAGTGGCATTCTCCAGTTGTCCTTTGCCTCACCTTGAAACTGTTTTCGATGCTATTGGTGAAACTAAAGCTCAATACTTCACAAATCTTGATTTTCGATCTGCATTTTGGCAGGTCGAAATGAGCCCATGTTCACAGCATAAAGCCGCATTCATAACCCAAGATGGAGTGTATGAGTGGAAAAGGATGCCATTCGGGTTGATGAATTCACCCATTTCCTTTCAGACACTCATGTCAGGGGTTCTTAGGGAAATGAACTTCAGGTCTGTACTTGTGTACATTGATGATGTATTGATTTTCTCCAAGGACTTTTCAACCCATCTTAGAGACATTGCTCAGGTTTTCAGTAAGCTACGTGAAGCTGGCCTGACCTCACAACCTTCAAAGTGTCACTTTGCTGTCAAACAGTTGAAGTTTTTGGGTCATGTCATCTCACGTCATGGGGTTGAAGTTGATCCAGAAAAAACCAAAGCAGTCAATGAATTTCCTGTCCCCAGAAAACAAAAACATGTCAGAAGTTTCTTGGGTATGGCCAATTATTATCGCAAGTTCATTCACAGTTATGCTAAAATAGCTACTCCCCTAAATGCACTCTTACGACACGATGTACGCTTTCAATGGACCTCCGAATGCCAAACTGCCTTTGAAACTCTCAAAAGTGCCCTTATTTCTGCACCTATACTTTCTTATCCTGATCCTCAGATCTTTCATCTTAACCTGCGATGCGTCAGACAAAGCTATAGGTTATTATCTAAGTCAGCAATCCTCAGACAAAAAGGAACATGTTATCGCCTATGGGATAAGGCCTTATCTAAGGAGGAAAAACGTTATACCACTTCTGAAAAGGAGCTCTTAGCTGTACTAAAGGGAGTAGAAGCATATCTACCCTATCTTGTGGGAGGTAAGTTCACCATATATACAGATCACAGAGCACTAGTCTGGTTAAAGTCTGCCAAACACACAGGTAGGTTAGAACGTTGGGCATTGAAATTGCAGGAGTATGATTTTGAAATCATTCATAGACCAGGTAAGAACAACTTTGTAGCTGATGCTCTCAGCAGACGCCCTTACCCAGAGGAGCAAGAGAATATTACTATTGCCACACCTCCTATCAATTCCATCTGTCTGACAGAATCTTCTGATGAAGAAAATGACATTGAAAAGGTATGTGTGCAAGTAAATTTATTCTATGACCCTTCTGAAACTGATATAGTAGTCCTAGAAGAAGATCACCAGTGTTAGATAATAGAAAATCACTTGCTCAATTACAACGGGAATGTCCAGACTTCAAGGATATTATAAGGTATGTAGAAAAGCAAGAACTGCCTCAAGACACTTCTAAACATAACAGTATAGTAGCCGAGTCTAAACACTATTCTATAGTGAATGGTATTCTGACCCATCTTTTTCAAAGACGCTGTAGCAGACAACCAGAGGAAATGAGGTATATAACACAGATAGCTCTTCCTAAAGTCTTGCGACTAGATGCACTTAAACAATATCACGATAGTTTGGCAGGTGGTGGACACTTAGGAATAGAAAAGGTACGTGCTTCCTTGATACAGCGATACTTTTGGCCACGGATGCATCAAGACATAGTGGACTATGTCAAATCCTGTTCCAGATGTCAATTTGCCAAGAGGAATTACAATCCTGTGAAGCCACCCATGCAACCCATGCCTGCTAGAGAAAGGTTTGAATGCTGGCAAATAGATATTTAGGTCCGCTACACAAGAGTCCTGAAGGATATGAGTATATCCTATTGTGTATTGATGCTGGAACCCATTGGCCAGAAGCATTCCCTCTTAAATCTCAAAATGCAAAGGAAGTTGCTAATGTTCTCTTTGAAAACATCTTTGCTCGCTATGGTGCTCCTTCAATTTTATTTTCTGACCGAGGTAGGAACTTTATGTCTAAACTTATCAATGCTCTCTGTGAAATTTTTGACATTTCTCAGCATCATACCAGTGCATATCACCCCAATATCAATGGGTTAGTTGAACGCCAGAATAGTGTCATAGCTCAATCTCTTCGTGCATATTGTAATAAGGATCAACAATTATGGCCCAAGTTCCTCCCTGGTATTTTAATGTCCTTCAGAAAATCTGTCTCTTCTCATTCTACTGAGTTATCTCCCTTCCATATGATGTTTGGTAAAGAGATGAGATTACCATTTGACGTAGATTTACAACCTAAGGACAACTTAAGTCAGGACACACGGGAATATCTAGGAGAGTTCATGTCACGTCTCAAAATATCCCATGAGATTGGACAGAAAAATGTGGAATATCACCAGCAGAGGAACAGAGGAAAAGAGATATGACCGAACAGCAAAAACACCTAACTTTAAGATTGGTGACACTGTACTGACAACAACTCATCAAGTGCCTAAAGGTCAGTCCTCCAAACTATGGGATAAGTGTACTGGACCATACCAAATCGTAGGATTGGGACCAAATTATACCTACCGCCTACCTCGAATATCTGACAACAAGGTACACCCATCCTTGGTAAGTGCAATTCACTTAAAAGACTACTATCCTCCAGAAACATACAGAGCTCATCTACAACTTCCCCCATCTGATGAAGGACAAGAGGATACACAATCAACAGAAGGCAATGATGCACCTGATCCTCCTAACCCAGGTACACCTGATAGACCACAAAATACTCCAAATCCCACTCCTGCTCACCATCCCCTTCCTAACATTCCTGACTCAACGCCTAATTTACCACAAGATCATCCAACACCTCCTGCAACAGGTAACCAGAGTACTTCTTCTCAGCCACAGGATAAAATGTGGAATATCAAAGAAATCCCAACAGCCAAATTTAAGAACAACAGAAGACTAATAAGGGTTGTATGGGAAGACGGTACAAGGACATGGGAACCAGATGAAATGTTCTCACCTGAAATGCTAGCCGATATCAACAGACGCTTTACAAAATATGGTAAACGTAAACGAACTTGTTTTGTAAAACCATCCCAATCTTAAACTCATTCCTTCATTATCATGTGTAAGAGGCTATTCCTAATCTCAGGAAACCCCCCTTCCCTACTCTTTATTCCAATTGTTACCATTCCATTATCTCTGAAATAGATATCCTAATTATTATCCCTTTTGTATGCAAAATTCATCCCCAAACTTATAATTGCTCTCTGTATATGCCACAGAGTTATGTTTTTTGTTCTTATGTGTAGCTATCCCATACACACTATTTATCCCATTACACACATGTATATATCCCATACTTGTGTTTATCCCAATTAAGTCATGTAAACATCCCCTACATGATATTGATCCCATTTATGACATGTATACATCCCCTACATGTTCATATTTCTTTATGTGTATGTAGATATCCCATACATCACATCTTTATTGCGCCACTTTACATGTAATGATTCCTTACATGTCTTACATCTAAAATCTTCATGTATAATTATTCCATACATGCAACAGTGTCAATACAATGCACTTCTTCTCTCCCAGTTTATTTTTGACTGCTTAGGTTAGGGTTTTGATAAGTATTGATCTTTAAGAGATTAATGAGGAGATTGCATTGGTAGAGAGTTTAATATTTTATTTTTCTAACTAAATTTGGATGACATTAGGTGTATTTTCTAAATTCTGAAAATATCAAAATTGTTGTGATGATGCCCCCCATTTTTACATTATATTATGTAGGTTATATAGTGCTAGATTGTTAGGTTGGCCACCTTGCAGTCAATGATATCATCACAACTCATTTTTTTTTCCACTTTGGCATTTTGTAGGGTCTCTCTCATCAATCTGGTACCAACTCCTGCCTCTCATCAGTCTTTTCATGCTATCCCTAATCCCAGTAGCAGTTGCAACACACAAAGAAGTTGAGTTTAGTCCAGTGGGAGACAACATTCATCACCTCAACTATGGCGTAATCTTTAAGAAGGACTCAACTCTAGTTTTGTCACAAGAATATTGGACCCACACCTTTCACCTACAGCTACCCAATTCTATTAAGCCCACCAATGTCTCAACTAGGTGCAATCGTAATGAGTCTCACTGTTACAAATGGAATGATTTAGTTAGTGTTTTTCAAACTCTGCATGTTGAAACTCAAAATCATGTCAAGGAAGTTGTGAAAACTATTAGGTCTTTAATTCCTCAAACTAATTTTCCAACAAAATCTTCAAAAAAATCCCAAAGAGCATTTTTGCCCTTTATTGGCTCTCTATCAAGAAGTCTATTTGGAACAGCCACTATAGAAGATGTTCAGTTATTAGCCCGACATGTCAATGCTCTTAATGCACGCACTACTAAAGAACAAGGGACGTTATTGGCAAAAAAATGCCGTGTTTTAAAATCTAATGATACCTACCATTTTCAAAAGCCAAGAATAAACAAAACTCAATGGTATATGATTTATTCATATAACTTTAGTGTAAGTATGATACATTTTACGTTAAACACGGCGCCTTTTTAAAACGAAACGTCGACATTTTACGAAGCCTTTAACGCGGCGTCATAAACATGACGGACAGGCTTAACTAGATTTAAACACAACCAAACATTTCTCTTATTTTTTTTTTTTTTGGTATTAGTATTTATTTCCAAACTTTCCATTCCCTTTGTTTAGAATAAGAATTTCGTATTAACTAACCCGACATAGTTAGGGAATCCGTACTGCAGAGAAATACTCGAAAGCCAGTAGAGGTAAATGAATATATTATTAATTTTACATCCACCAAGTATGATTCCCTCTATTCTATTACGAAAATGGATTGTACATTCATAGCTCTGTTGAAATTGACAGAACTGAAATATAAACGATCCAGTTCTTACTAAATAGTTTATCGATCGGTCGAAACCTTCAGCAACCTTAGAAAAATCCCGGACTACACGAAATAATTAATCATGGTGATGTCAGAATCAAATTCCAATATGAGACGATTTGGTTGTTTCTTATACCTAACGTCATGATGTACCTAACAATAATTTTGTTAATTTTTCTGACTTTTTTCAACCAATTCATTAATTTGTTGATAGAAAGATGTAAATATAAACAATAAATTAGCGATCAATGCAGAGAAAAAGAACGCGCGCGGGTAATGTATTTTTTTTCTGCAATGTCGCCACCTTCATTACCGCATGAATCACCATAGAAAGCATTTGATTGTTTTATATCTTACTTATACTTTGTTAGTTTCTTGATTTTTTCTAATGCACAAAAAACTACATGTAATTTAAGACAATCGACGCGCGTGGATAGAAAAATTTAGCAACTTTATAAATGCGGGAATTTCACAAAGAAAATCATTTACCAACCGGTACAATAATATACAAGAAAACTGATTAATTAAACAGATGAATAATATATTTTAATCCAGCAAGTATTAAGAAAGAGCACAGGTCAATGCACTTTCTTTTCAATCTAATTACGTGTGCTTTGTATAGATAAAACCTATAAACCTGGCCATAGGTCGTCTACAAACTTTTAGTCATTGTGTGGAGATCGTTGTTTAAACCGTGAGTCTAGAATAAATTAAATTCATTCAGATAAGACTTTAGTAGTTCAGTCACTGTTAGTATGCACAAACATACGTTCACAGAGAGAGAGAGAGAGAGAGAGACAGAGAGAGAGAGTTTATTTCTGTTCAACGTATAGAATATATACAAATTAAAACTTCACACTCGCAGTGTAAGAATCATATCAAACATAACAATGTAAGACTAAGTTATTGCTGATCATACTTCTATAATCTTCGGACTTAAAAAACAAAGGAACGACACGTTTTTGTTGTCGACTCGCGGAAGGAGCATGTGATGCAGCTAACGGGCTTAGTATATATATATATATATATATATATATATATATATATATATATATATATATATATATATATATATATATATATATATATATATATATATCACGTGGACTCTGAAACTGCTTGGTTGAATTTCATCATAATATGCTATCGTGTATTATTTTATCGATTAAAGGATTTAATATATGACAACTAGATTAAATAAATAGCTTATATTAGTGATTTAAAATTAAATGTACGTAAAGTTTAGTCTCTCTCTCTCTCTCTCTCTCTCTCTCGTTTCTTGGAACGAGTGATGTAGCCTATAAACAAAAGGTTTCTAAGTGGTTTGATAAAGATGAAGTTTAAAATTTTAGACAAGATCACGAAAGACACTTTATCTACTGATTCACTAATTCTGCGCGCTAAAAAAATGAATATTTACATTTTTCAGTGTCTTTGCCTGTGATAACACTACGTATCGATTTTGTACTGTTCAGTCCAATAAATTCAAATGACGTATAATTGGGGCGCAAGTGGGGTTAGATTTTTTATATTCAAATAATTAATCGTACAATTGCTGAAAATTATATGAATATAAGTAATAAGATACCATTCTTTGAATATTTTGAGGTGATAATTTCGGTCGGGGCGTGATCAAATCTATCATAAAGCTCGTCGGGCTTTATTGGATTTGATCACGCCCCAACCTAAATTATCACCTCATAATACTCAAAGAATGATTCCTTATTCCTTTAATATTCAGGTGTATGAAACATGTGCATGTTTTATAGGGAAAAAAAATAGATACTAGTAAATATACAAATTTTTATAGAAAGAAAATATAAGTTGAAACTAGAGCCGAGCTCGTTGCAAAGCAACGAGTAGGTCTTCCGTCGCAACTTCGTGTCGCGAAAGGATTGTCCATCAGTCTGACTAAAACACCTCCTTCTCCTGACACTTGTCAGAGCCTGACAGACCCTGTATTGATAAAAGGTCATCTTTACACGACCATTTCTTCTTACCAATTAGAGCTTTAGAAAATTGATTGGAACTCTTCAAATGGAGACAAAAAAGATAAATTCATGCCTGTTTTCTATGTAACCTCTAAATTGAGTATTGCACCACTCATTAAACAGATAAAGGCATATCTTTGCTAAGTAGGTGTTTATTTAGATTGTGTGCAAATGTGGAGGTCAAGTGGAGATAGTCTGTTATTGATACAGGTCTATCAGAACCTTGCGAGTGTAAGGAGAAGGGAAATGGTTTTTAATGATACTGGATTATCAATATGATAATAGTAAGTTCAAGAAATCGAAAACGAGACTCAATTTCAAAGTATTATTTTCATACCAGGCAAGTTCTTCGTTTAACTTACTTCAAGTTTAGGATAACTTTAAAAAGTACATCATTTATGTACATGTATATAATTAATTTAATTATAATAAAAGTGTGGATGTGGCGGTGGGGGAAATGACCCAAAAATCAATTTTCTAAGCGTTAACTTAAGGGAAATTTTGGTTGAGAGAAAGGGGGGGGGGGGCATTGCTCCCACTGGACCATCTAAAAGGTACTGTTAGCAAGCTCACAAATGATATCCCCACTAAGAAAGAAGTCATTACTCACGTATTTCTCTATTAGAGAATAGTGGATGGTTCTTCTTTTTTTAGCGAGTCAGACAAGGCAGGGTATATTTACAGGTCACAAGTAATCTTTATGTCAAACTCTAGCTTTTACTCATTTCCATTAATACAAGATATGACACATGTTTAATATGACTTTGAACTTGCGCAACTGACCCTGGGCCAAGTTCATGACACATCATCGGTCATCAGGAATCTTTACATGAAATAGAAACTCCCAATGTTTCTCCTTAAATGACTTAGGGACAAATCATTACACACCCTCAGGTCATAAGCAATCTTTGTGTGAAGTAAGAAATTCCAAAGTGGACCGGAAACAAATTTTGCACTTTTCCTGCCAGTAACCTTTACTTTGTCCAAATGACCTTGGGTTTAGCTCATGACGCTTCGTTAGGTAATGAGTAATATTTGTACGAAGTAAGAACACTTCCAATGTTTTTCCATCAGAAAGATATAGACCGGACACGACGTACGGACGGACAAGGTGTTTTTTATTTAACCCCCCCCCCTCAATTTTTTTTCGTGGGGTATAAAAATCCTTTTCGCCCGTTTTGTGCGGCACAAAAAAAGACCTATATTTTTCAATTATTTCTATCATATCAAATATAAATATACATGTAAATGTATGATTTGTATGCATATTTGAGTTCTTCTCATCATCGTCGGAAAGGATAAGAAACCCTTGGGGTCCAATAATGTCTTTTCATGGGCATTTGTCAATTTGCATCACTAAATGATTTCCAAGCGGTAAGCTATCAAAGCTTTTGAGATGTTACATGTAGATATTGAATTTCTATAGATTTAAATTTAAGGTTAGGAAAAACAACACTTTTTATACAGTAAAAAAAATAAATCTAAAATAGCTTTATGTACGCGTACACATAAATAAGAAGATGTAGCGAAAGCTATAAAGACTTTATTTCTTCTGTTCTAGACTTTTTCAGAGTTAACAAGCTACAAGTTAACAATCTCCCATTTTGACAAGCTAGATTAAAAATAAAATATTCAGCTGAGTTTTAGGTCACTTAATCGGCATTACAACCTCATACTACACAACTTCAATGATTTTTTTTTTTATCAATTTGCATATAACAATAAGTAAAATCCCCAAGAACAAATATCTATCGCAATTAAATGCATACATTTTTGGAAGGCAGAAAAGTCGCTATATTATAGTCTGCAAGTCAATTGAACTACTACAATTATTTCAAAGAAATAAGAAACTGTCGACACTTGCAGTACTCTGATGATTTAATGACGATCGACCGACTTTATTGCTTAATGTAGTCGTATATCATTACTTCTAATCCCGAGAACAAATTTTATTTACCGGTAATCTTTGACTTAAAACTGTTAACTTATAAAACCAGACACATAAATAACTTATTAAGTTATTTATGTCTCTGATAATATATATTTTATTCTGTTCATAACTATAGAAGTTTAGCGTGTTCAACAGGTTAATTTTTTAGCCACATTCTCAGATAACGATATCGCACCTTTAAGGTGAGGTTGATTGACATCGAATATTTAGACACTTATTGTTTAACAATTGACCGCTGCAGTGAAAGCATCCTTCAATTATTTATCAATTGCTGGTCTGCAGCCCGGGGGCAATATTCTGAGCTATGTGCGCTGACGCGACACGAGATTTTCGGTCGCAAGTGGAGCGGATTGACTTAGCATAGACTGACCGAATAAACACACGGGTAGGAAAGTGACATACATTGAGGAGAAAAATGTACACATGTTAAGTAGTCGCCAAAAATAGGTCTTCGCCACATTTGGAAAAAAAATAAAGCCCTTGCACTGTGATCAAGAAACCAATAAAATCTAAACAAATCTTGTTTAAAAACTCATGTGAACATTCTAAAAATAATCACTTAATCCCTCAATTCTGGACAATTCTTTTATCGTGTCAGCCTCTACCGCTCATCGCAACTTTTCGGGCCTTTCCAGCAAGCTCGGAAAAACACTTCGAATGTATTACCTAGGCGTCCATGACAACCCCCTTTTTTACAAAACTTGATATAATTACAACACATTTTATGATCTGTTGAGATGTGAGCTATACTTCATTAAAGGTATCAATATACAATAAAATATAACACAGAAACGACATACAAGACTTCTTACCGATACTTATTCTAATGGGAAGCGACTCCATTTTGTATAAAATTCTAACATCCGGTGATGTTAATACATCGAGGTGTTTTTCCAAACTTGCCGGAAAGGCCAGAGAAGTTGCAATTGCCTCTACCGCATGTGTTAATTTGATATTTGATTTTTTTTTATCCTGCCTTGAACGCTTGGGGACTGTTTCATTTTCTAAATTCGGCTAAATAATGCTTCCAATTTTGGGCTCTCTCTCTCTCTCTCTCTCTCTCTCTCTCTCTCCTCTCTCTCTCATTTTATGTGCAACCTTATGAAGATGTCAACTACTTTCTACGATATCTATAAAACCTCTCAGCAGTATTTAGCGGAAATATTCGTGGGTAAATAAAAAAATCTTAAATTGAAACACAAGTCAATCTTACATGTACCGGTCAAAATCTCGAAAAAACAAATAGTTGGAATCGTACAAATTATCAGTAAACATGCACGTGTGATAAAGTACATGTAGAAGAACACGAAGCTACCGCGGATCACTTGTCCACTCGCGCGGGATCTCCTTGGCTACATGTATAATCTGGGGGTGATCATCATTTTAAGGTTTAATCTTTGTGGTTTTTCGTTGTTTATTTATAACATTATTAGTACATGTATAGTTTTTAGAATATTTTAGAATTACAAATTCACTATTGATTTATGTCTGATGATGTTTCTGATTTGGAATAATATCGCTTTTATCAATTTTTAGAGGGGCTTCTCAATTCACATTCTAATGTTTAATTAAATAAATTGAAGGTGAACAAACTAACTGAAACAGTTCTGTATCTTGTTATTAGATAACCGCTGACCTCTAGGTAGTGCAGCCGCGACCGATTTCCTCGGCCGCGGATGAGGGATCGGATAACTTACGTAATGTTAAAACACACGCAGAGAGCTCAGAACCCAGGAAGATTTACAATGTTTGCAGTATGATGACTAAACTCTAATTAATATAAGTTTTCCCCCTTTAATCCCACAGTTGATCTATCTGTCTGATACTGCTTCAGTTCGAGAATGGCATTGCTTTTATGATTAAACAGAACGATTTCTTATTGACACTCTTTCGTTTAATTCAAATTAAGAAGAGTAAGCTTTAATGTCATTGTGTACGATTCTTGTGTTTGCGGCTAAATAAAATCACATATGACACACGCGATTCTTGTGTATTAGATAACCGCTGACCGCTAGGTAGTCCAGCATCGACCTTGGCGATCGATTTTCTCGGCCGCGGGCGAGATGGGTTATGTAAATACGCACACAACTAAGAATTTAGGTCGATTTGAAATGCTTGCAGTAAAATGACTCAAATTTATTTCATGGAAGTTATTATTTTTTTTAATCTAGTTTATGTATCTCACTAGATAAGAAAAAGAACGTTAATATTTTCTCGGTTTTGATTTTCTTAACGGTTGTCCACTATAGGACCTAAACAGAGGTGACTCCAAAAAAAGGCTGTAAGAAAAACATGTACACGTATACTTTTTAGACACTTTTTCAAATGAATCAAAGCATCCCGTATATGCTGGTACACTTTCAGCTGTTAATTTATGTACGTTATGCGCACAAAGACGATTCGCTTACTTGCCAAATGAATACAGGTACATGTTAACAAGACAAGCTTTTTACACTCATATTACGCATTACCGGTACAAAATAATTTTGTAACGACATTGATAACACAATAATGAACAACTTTTCTATCGACAGCTATAGCGAAATATTAACCATTTATGAGTTATAAAACGAAAACTTTTAAGGGCTCTAGACCCCTAATTTAAGTGGCCAGCCCTTTTTCAATGGTGTCAAGTAAAAGCCCTTGATATTTTGCACATATTTTGTTCTATATGTGTTAAGGGAAAATTTTAAACTAAAGAGCTACATAACAAAAATACAACCAAATATCGGCATTTTTTGAAACACAAATTCAAATTAATTTTTTGAAACTTTAATGGAGGAAAATTGTAAAAACAAAACTCGGAGGACAACGTTCAAACTCTATTTATTTTAAGATTTGTGACTTTGTAACACATGCTGTGAGCGGTTTCAGAGCCTATGCGTGCACAAGAATGCCTATATTTTGCGGAAAAAGGGGAATAACTCGGTACCGGAAGTGTCGATTTCAACGATTTTCCGTAGATATTGAGAAATAGTAACTACCAATAAGCTCTGAAAATTTGAACTTTATAGGACAACAAACAAACAAGATATTTGAGTTTAAAAAAACGTCTAGAAGAAAAAAAAGAATAAAAAGAATTATCAACAGAATCAGTACAAGGTCTTCCGTTGAAAACGGAAGACCTTAATTAACTGCAAAAATAGGTCTTCGCCACATTTGGAAAAAAAATAAAGCCCTTGCACTGTGATCAAGAAACCAATAAAATCTAAACAAATCTTGTTTAAAAACTCATGTGAACATTCTAAAAATAATCACTTAATCCCTCAATTCTGGACAATTCTTTTATCGTGTCAGCCTCTACCGCTCATCGCAACTTTTCGGGCCTTTCCAGCAAGCTCGGAAAAACACTTCGAATGTATTACCTAGGCGTCCATGACAACCCCCTTTTTTACAAAACTTGATATAATTACAACACATTTTATGATCTGTTGAGATGTGAGCTATACTTCATTAAAGGTATCAATATACAATAAAATATAACACAGAAACGACATACAAGACTTCTTACCGATACTTATTCTAATGGGAAGCGACTCCATTTTGTATAAAATTCTAACATCCGGTGATGTTAATACATCGAGGTGTTTTTCCAAACTTGCCGGAAAGGCCAGAGAAGTTGCAATTGCCTCTACCGCATGTGTTAATTTGATATTTGATTTTTTTTTATCCTGCCTTGAACGCTTGGGGACTGTTTCATTTTCTAAATTCGGCTAAATAATGCTTCCAATTTTGGGCTCTCTCTCTCTCTCTCTCTCTCTCTCTCTCTCTCTCCTCTCTCTCTCATTTTATGTGCAACCTTATGAAGATGTCAACTACTTTCTACGATATCTATAAAACCTCTCAGCAGTATTTAGCGGAAATATTCGTGGGTAAATAAAAAAATCTTAAATTGAAACACAAGTCAATCTTACATGTACCGGTCAAAATCTCGAAAAAACAAATAGTTGGAATCGTACAAATTATCAGTAAACATGCACGTGTGATAAAGTACATGTAGAAGAACACGAAGCTACCGCGGATCACTTGTCCACTCGCGCGGGATCTCCTTGGCTACATGTATGTTCTGGGGGTGATCATCATTTTAAGGTTTAATCTTTGTGGTTTTTCGTTGTTTATTTATAACATTATTAGTACATGTATAGTTTTTAGAATATTTTAGAATTACAAATTCACTATTGATTTATGTCTGATGATGTTTCTGATTTGGAATAATATCGCTTTTATCAATTTTTAGAGGGGCTTCTCAATTCACATTCTAATGTTTAATTAAATAAATTGAAGGTGAACAAACTAACTGAAACAGTTCTGTATCTTGTTATTAGATAACCGCTGACCTCTAGGTAGTGCAGCCGCGACCGATTTCCTCGGCCGCGGATGAGGGATCGGATAACTTACGTAATGTTAAAACACACGCAGAGAGCTCAGAACCCAGGAAGATTTACAATGTTTGCAGTATGATGACTAAACTCTAATTAATATAAGTTTTCCCCCTTTAATCCCACAGTTGATCTATCTGTCTGATACTGCTTCAGTTCGAGAATGGCATTGCTTTTATGATTAAACAGAACGATTTCTTATTGACACTCTTTCGTTTAATTCAAATTAAGAAGAGTAAGCTTTAATGTCATTGTGTACGATTCTTGTGTTTGCGGCTAAATAAAATCACATATGACACACGCGATTCTTGTGTATTAGATAACCGCTGACCGCTAGGTAGTCCAGCATCGACCTTGGCGATCGATTTTCTCGGCCGCGGGCGAGATGGGTTATGTAAATACGCACACAACTAAGAATTTAGGTCGATTTGAAATGCTTGCAGTAAAATGACTCAAATTTATTTCATGGAAGTTATTATTTTTTTTAATCTAGTTTATGTATCTCACTAGATAAGAAAAAGAACGTTAATATTTTCTCGGTTTTGATTTTCTTAACGGTTGTCCACTATAGGACCTAAACAGAGGTGACTCCAAAAAAAGGCTGTAAGAAAAACATGTACACGTATACTTTTTAGACACTTTTTCAAATGAATCAAAGCATCCCGTATATGCTGGTACACTTTCAGCTGTTAATTTATGTACGTTATGCGCACAAAGACGATTCGCTTACTTGCCAAATGAATACAGGTACATGTTAACAAGACAAGCTTTTTACACTCATATTACGCATTACCGGTACAAAATAATTTTGTAACGACATTGATAACACAATAATGAACAACTTTTCTATCGACAGCTATAGCGAAATATTAACCATTTATGAGTTATAAAACGAAAACTTTTAAGGGCTCTAGACCCCTAATTTAAGTGGCCAGCCCTTTTTCAATGGTGTCAAGTAAAAGCCCTTGATATTTTGCACATATTTTGTTCTATATGTGTTAAGGGAAAATTTTAAACTAAAGAGCTACATAACAAAAATACAACCAAATATCGGCATTTTTTGAAACACAAATTCAAATTAATTTTTTGAAACTTTAATGGAGGAAAATTGTAAAAACAAAACTCGGAGGACAACGCTCAAACTCTATTTATTTTAAGATTTGTGACTTTGTAACACATGCTGTGAGCGGTTTCAGAGCCTATGCGTGCACAAGAATGCCTATATTTTGCGGAAAAAGGGGAATAACTCGGTACCGGAAGTGTCGATTTCAACGATTTTCCGTAGATATTGAGAAATAGTAACTACCAATAAGCTCTGAAAATTTGAACTTTATAGGACAACAAACAAACAAGATATTTGAGTTTAAAAAAACGTCTAGAAGAAAAAAAAGAATAAAAAGAATTATCAACAGAATCAGTACAAGGTCTTCCGTTGAAAACGGAAGACCTTAATTAACTGCATATATTGCTCTTATCGAGAAGGTATAATTGTTTTCATTCATATTTTAGATTTGATATCGCTGAATAGAGTAAAACCCGAGACACATTTCAAAAAACGAGCAACGGCGGACTTTTTTTTTGGGGGGGGGGGGGGGGGGCTAAAAATGGGATTAATTGGGTGACAGTCGGCAGTTCTTCAGCCGTTGTCTTGGATGATGTCGTATTCATTTTTCGTCGGCCGACCAATTTTGTGTCCATCGGGCCAAGTTACTTTTTTTTTCTGCGTCGGTGGCCGATTTCTTCAGTTAAACCAGTCGTTCAATACTAGTAGTCCATCGAGCAATTCTCGATCATCTTCCGACCTTCGGAAGACAGTTCTTATGTCTGTCGTCGCTCGGTCGATCGACATTTCGGCATTTGGATTTTCGTAAATGTCGGCCGACTGACGATCGAGGGTGAACTGGTCTTTGGGGGCGATTTTGACAAATCGGCTGATGCACGGACGATCAACCGTATAGGATTAGGTTTAACATTTACCGGCTATCGGTTAATATACATGATATATAAGCGGCGGTCAGGCGCGGAACCCTTTTCCTCGATAAATTGAAGCGTTACAGGTGAATATTCAGCAATTGCGAACTTGTCTATTTAATCGGCCGACCATCGGTACTAGTCGAAAGTAAGAAAAGATCACGGAAGACGAAGACAATATGACAATATGTCTAACGTCTGTTCTGGTTTTACGATTGATTAAACTTCTTCGATCACATATGACGGGTACAAATGGACTTAAACATAAACTGTTTACTTAAAGAGGAAATTATTAGTGCTTTGATCAATCACTTCAATATGTCGGCGATTCTGTTATGATCTCAACAAAAATCCACTGTAAAAATTTTATATAATCGTTTACATCTAAATAGTGTGTGTGTTGTAATTTTCTATTTATTTATTTATCAATTTATTTATTTTTCGGTTGCAATTTCTATTCCTTTTTTCCTTTTGGCTTCTCTTACGTATACAAAAAAATATTTTAGATTTTTATAAGATAAACCCTCTTTCACCGGTAAAAACCGCATGTTACGCCAGGTAACTGTCAGTGTTGGATTGCGTTGTTTGAATTACGTTGTTAGAATGTGCAATTTTCTAATCCTTTTTGCTAAAATTCACATTGTTCACAGTTATTAACCGTCACCATTTTCAGTATATGAATTTGTTATGATACAGAAAATAAGTAAGTTAAATATAAAAGTGGTTAATGCATGTGAAAGGTTTTAATTTCAGCAAAGATTGTTCATATTTCTTTATATTATAACGATTTTTGGACATCATTCCATGTTTAGCGTACACTAGTGACGTCATAATGAAAAATGACGTCATTTTGGTGCCTGTAGAATTTAGCCAGTATCGAACTTAGTACAATGCACCACATCAAAAAACAAAAGTAAGACGTTGTAAATATGATAAATTTTGCGGCCAAATACGGCTAATAACGTCCCTTGTTCTTTGCACTTGCTATGCAACAATATGATGCACATCTGTCTTCTTTCATATCCATTGTTAATAATCGCACTACTAACTTGCTTAAAGGAATTCAGTTGAATACTAAAGTTATTAACAACATTGCTGCTGCAGTTGATGCTAAATTTGTTCAAATGGAGCATGCCATGACTAATGTGTCATCTCTTTTGATTCAACAAATAAATGAAGCAAATGTATTGAGAAGCAATTTGGACAATTTACAATCTGCAATTCAAAATTTAATTGAAGGAAAGTTATCTCCCTTTCTTATTCCAAAACAAAAATTGAAATCAGTTATACAAGATATTTCAAAAATGCTCAGAACTTCACACAAAGGATTCTACCTAACTCATACTAATCCCACGTACTATTACTCACATGGTAAATTCCTCTACGCACGAAATAATAAGCATGTCTACCTATCTGTTAAATTTCCCATTTCCACTCACAAGGCCCCAATGCAACTTTACGAAGTTACCTCCCTTCCTGTTCCTATTAATATTTCCTCATCACATGCTACCCAACTTCTTAACATGCCAAAATACTTTGCAATTACCAAGCACCATGACTACTACCTCAACCTTAAATCTGATGTTTTACTTAACTGTGTGCATGCAGGTCCCACTATCCTTTGTGATCATAACTTACCATTGAAGCCTATAACCAGTAAGGATTGCTCCATTGCACTTTTTAACAATGATGTCAAGGCGATTCATAAACTCTGTAACTTTAAGTTCATTCCAAATGTGTTGAATTCCAACATCATTGAATTATCCCCAACATCTGTATTGATTTATAAGATTCAAAGTTTATCACTTGATTGCCCAAAAGAAAAGAAAGTGATTTCAGGTTGTGCATTTTGTATCATTCATGTACCATGCAAGTGTTCATTGTCAACTGATTCTTTATATTTACCCCCTCGTTTAGTGAATTGCTATCAATCCCAGCAACATTTTACAATTCTGCATCCTTTCAACCTTGCTTTACTTCAACAATTTTTTGATGAAAACAAACTTGCAAATTTATTAGGTGATACTATATTCCCTAAGCCTATTGATTTGAAAGTCCCATTGTTTAAAATTTTTAACCATTCCATGGATAAAGTCATTGCTGATGATCACAGGTATCAATTAAGTTTAAATAAAATGGCTGAAGCAGCAAAGAAAGATGAGACAATTTTTAAGCAGTTATCAGAACCTCTTATTGATGGATTGATTAATGTTCCTTCTTCCTGGCCTGACACCAATGCTATTTCAATATTTACCACTATGGGAGGAACAGTTGTCTTTCTGATTTTCTGTGTTTTGGCTTTAATCAAATTAAGAAAACTCAAAATTGAATTATTAATCTTACAACAAGTGGCACAAGCAAATTCTCAAACAATTCCTTCATTTATTTATCAAGCTAAAACAACAGCACCTGTTTTGAAAGCGCCAGTGTCTATTGAAGAGTTGTTAATTTCTGAGATTTCTTGGATTCATGCAGTTGTTATCCTGCAACATTCACGATAACAAGAACTTTATTTCTATTCTACTAACAGCTCAGTATTTCTACAGATCATTTCTCCTATAGAGAGACGATCTAGGTCATTTTGACAGCTGTTCCGTGTAACCCCAATGGTTTTGTTAGTAATGTTTACATGTGTATCGATCAAAAGAATCACATGCAGACGACAGAATTTTTCTTTGGATTTTTAATACTCTTTACTTATTTATAAAATATCTTTGAATCATGTTCCTAATATTTTAAGGGCAATTTAATACGATAATTACTGCTACACGTTATATATTTTATGTAAAAACACGCAGTGAAAAAGTGCTAGGGAGGTCCTAGGAACAGCCGTATTGATCTCTTAAAAATAAACATTTGAGGCAATACACATCGTTTTGACTGGAACTAACACGTGAAATTGACATGGTTTTCAAACTTTTTACGGTTTGAGGTTGTACTTTCATGATCAGTGCGAGACAAATAGGTATTTCTGATCTGATAATTTACTGATGACGTTCGTGGTATATTGGAGAATAATGTCCGCGGCATCTCTTTGATCTCGGCAATAACTGTAGTAGAATATCTTTTACCTTTGGAGATCAAGACCATCTAAAGAAACAATTTTACAATTGGAAATTAAATCTGGTGGTAAATGTGCAATAATTCCTCTTTTGACCTTGCCTTTGTGTCCATCTTATTACAAATTTCAGAGCCCGGTCATTAGAAATTTAACAACTTCCCCAAATTTTCTAAATTTCAAACTTTTTGCAGACTGGGATCAATTCGACGTTATTGATAAACAATCTTCCAAAACAATCCAAATTCCGAAAGTAATTACTTTGAATTGGCTTAATCATTCAAATGTGACAAAATTTTTAAAACAACCATATTGTGCATATGTTATGGTTACACACCAAGGTTTTAAAACAATCATAACTCCCTCCTCCTTAAGTCAAAACTCTTGTGACTTGTTTACAATTGTTTAGTTAACTTATCATACCTTCATTTTCAGCAACCAACATGAGTGAGTTTTATCTTTTTATGGGCATTAATTGACTTGAATGATAAACAGGACTTGATGAGATTTGAATTCTTTTTCTGCAAATAAATATTTTTTTTTATACTGTGCAACATGTAGTGTAGTTCTATGTTATGTATATATGTTTTATTTGTTTGCTTATTTGTTTTATTTGTCTACCATTTTTGTGTTCTATAAATGCTGTTCTTCTTATTAATAAATCTAAGAAGAAACTTGATTGGCATAATGATACCTGTGAATTTTCACTATATTCAGCAACATTTTTTTTTATTGCTCAATTGTACATACTTATATTAGGTTTTTATTTTAATCTCTACGTGTTTTATTTTTGGTTTGGGGACCAAACCTATTGTGGCCAGGGGGGTAATTTGTCATGTAATCATTTTCAACTTTAGATTGAAAATTAATAAAAGACATTTGTCGTGGAGAAAAACTTACAGTTTTTCAATATACTTATTCATCTCTGAAATATGTATTTAAATTTAGTAATTCAAACAGATAAATTTTCATTTCTTTGAAATATATTCTATAATAAATTTAACTATTACAGAATTTAATGATTTTGGTGCTTTAAGAAAAAAAACGTTCAGAAATTTTTATGTATTTTATTTTAGCTTTTGTCTGGTTACTCTGAGGTGTCATTTTATTTATTGCACATGTCAACTTTATTTTATCGGGTATGCCAAACTTAAAGTTTCTTTGTTCTTCTGATAAAAGTTTTTCGAATGTGGGCTTCACAAGATTTTTGAGGTAATTTTGTTGTACATGTTTTTATAGCATCCATTTGATTTAGTCCATGAGTGATAAGTTCTTTGTTACGGGATTAACGATGCCCCTAGAATTATTTACCTGGCCAAGTGTTGTTTAATTAGTTGCGTCACAAAGACTTATAGATTAAGTGGACACGCATTGACCAAATGTTCTTTTGTAATCTAATTCTTTTTTTTGACAACCAATATCTCCAGAATCATTTTTGATTGGTTAAAAAGGACATTTTAGAAATTTGATTCAAACAGGTTGCGCGTCCCGGCTGGTCACTTTTCATCATTGAATAAAACCAGCCTAAAAACATCATCATGTAGTTCCAAGTATTTACGTTTTAGACCTAGATAGAATTTTAGCAAAATGTAAATTTCAATGTTTTCTCTGAATGTATCAAATGTTATAATAAACTAATGCAATGTTCTTTGTGCCTATAATTATTTAAAATTTCAAACTTATTTTATATACACATCATACCTCTGCTATAACAATGTTCTTGACTTATATTCTCAAGCTGTCCATCCGTCATGTCACCTAAAGTTAGTAAACACACATTTCTGTTTGCCGACTCCGTGGGCGTGTCCATATTTCATTGCCGTCTTGTTGCTCTCAATGTAACTTTGTTCTTTTTTTTCATAATCAAAATCTCCCATTCAAAAATGTTTTAAAGATTAAGATCTCTTTCAATAGTTTTCTCCCTCTTTTTTAAAAGAGCTGTACCTATACAATTCGTCCCCGACAAAAACAACCGTTCCCGGAAATACGTTCTACGAAGTGTAAAAATTGATGTAGTGCAAGACCTTAATGAACAAAAAGTCACTAAAGTTCAAGGTAGGTAAAAATTTATAGTTGAAAAAATTTTCAATTCTATTGTTTTTGTTTTTTTAATATATATCCTGCAAAGCTGACTTAAAATTGGATATGGTGTTTTAAAAATATTCTTCTCCAAAACAACTAAGTTTGACACAAAGCACCATTGGGAATGGGCTTTTTAGTTTTAAAAAAATGAAGGGGCTGTTCGTCTTTCTTTAGGTATATTGTTTAGAAAGAGAAAAGAGTAACGGATTTCTTTTTTTAACGTTTAAAAGTATTCGTCGTTAGAAACACTGAACCAATTTAAATATCATGCTAAGAAGAATGCTTTGTGTTTGTTTAACAGCCAGTTTAAGGTGGCTCACTACACCGTGGAATATCTTCTGAAATCAGCAGAAAATTACTTGATTATGATAGATATCATAATGGATAAGTCTTTAATGGATATGTAATGGATAAGTATTTAACTCTAATAGGCAAAAAATGTGCAATTTTGGATGAAAAATTACATTTTACAAAAATTAATTCAGTTAACATGAACAATAGCTCTAGGCGGACTCGAACTCACGATCTGCGGTTCAGAAGCCCAATACTTTAACCACCGAGCTACGAAGATATACAGCCCAATCGAACGATATAACCAGTTTAACAAAACATATTTATCGCCATCTTGTGACGTAGAGTCTTAAAAAGTATAAGTGTAGGTGTAGTGAGTTACTTTAAATGAACGATGAGTTCTCCTTAAAGAGAAGAAATATTAAGAATGAGTGAACATATGGTGTGAGAATTGAACAATAATCTCCTTCAGTAGCAAACATCCCATATTACTACTAAGTAACTTTTTTTTCAAATGATAAGAACAAGGGACGTTATTGGCCAAAAAATGCCGTGTTTTAAAATCTAATGATACCTACCATTTTCAAAAGCCAAGAATAAACAAAACTCAATGGTATATGATTTATTCATATAACTTTAGTGTAAGTATGATACATTTTACGTTAAACACGGCGCCTTTTTAAACCGAAACGTCGACATTTTACGAAGCCTTTAACGCGGCGTCATAAACATGACGGACAGGCTTAACTAGATTTTAACACAACCAAACATTTCTCTTATTTTTTTTTTATTTTTTTTTTTGGTATTAGTATTTATTTCCTAACTTTCCATTCCCTTTGTTTAGAATAAGAATTTCGTATTAACAAACCCGACATAGTTAGGGAATCGGTACTGCAGAGAAATACTCAAAAGCCAGTAGAGGTAAATGAATATATTATTTACATCCACCAAGTATGATTCCCTCTATTTTATTACGAAAATGAATTGTACATTCATAGCTCTGTTGAAATTGACAGAACTGAAATATAAACGATCCAGTTCGTACTAGTTTATCGATCGGTCGAAACCTTCAGCAACCTAAGAAAAACCCCGGACTACACGAAATAATTATGGTGATGTCAGAATCAAATTCCAATAGGAGACGATTTGGCTGTTTCTTATACCTAACGTACTGATGTACGTAACAATAATTTTGTTAATTTTTCTGACTTTTTTTCAACCAATTTATTAATTTGTTGATAGAAACAATAAATTAGCGATCAATGCAGAGAAAAGGAACGCGGGTAATGTATTTTTTTTTTCCGCAATGTCGCCACCTTCATTTACCGCATGAATCACCATAGAAAGCATTTTATTGTTTAATATCTTACTTAAACTTTGTTAGTTGATTTTTTCTAATACACAAACAACTACATGTAATTCAAGACAATCGACGCGCGTGGATAGAACAATTTAGCAACTTTAAAAATGCGGGAATTTCACAAAGAAAATCATTTACCAACCGGTACAATAATATGCAAGAAAACTGATTAATTAAACAGATGAATAATATATTTTAACTTCTATCAAGTATTAAGAACGAGCACAGGTCAATGCATTTTCTTTTCAATCTAATTACGTGTGCTTTGTATAGATAAACCCTATAAACCTGGTCATAGATCGTCTACAAACTTTTAGTCATTGTGTGGAGATCGTTGTTTAAACCGTGAGTCTAGAATAAATAAAATTTATTCAAATAAGACTTTAGTAATTCAGTCACTGTTAGTATGCACAAACATGCATTCAGAGAGAGAGAGAGTTTTAGTTTATTTCTGTTCAACGTATAGAATATATACAAATTAAACTTCACACTCGCGGTGTAAGAATCATATCAAACATAACAAACAATGTAAGACTTCTATTATCTCCGGACTTGAAAAACAAAGGAACGACACGTTTTTGTTGTCGACTCGCGGAAGGAGCATGTGATGCAGCTAACGGGCTGAGTATATATTTAGCACGTGGACTCTGAAACTGCTTGGTTGAATTTCATCATAATATGCTATTGTGCATTATTTTATCGATTTAAGGATTTAATATATGACAACTAGATTAAATAAATACCTTATATTAGTGATTTTAAATTAAATGTACGTAAAGGTAAGTCTTCTCTCTCTCTCTCTCTCTCTCTCTCTCTCTCTCTCTCGTTTCTTGGAACAAGTGATGTAGCCTATAAACAAACGGTTTCTAAGTGGTTTGATAAAGATGAAGTCTAACATTTTAGACAAGATCACGAAAGACACTTTATCTACTGATTCACTAATTCTGCGCGCTAAAAAAATGAATATTTACATTTTTCAGTGTCTTTGCCTGTGATAACACTACGTATCGATTTGGTACTGTATAGTCCAATAAATTCAAATGACGTATAATTGGGGCGCAAGTGGGGTTTGATTATATATATTCAAATAATTAATCGTACAATTGCTGAAAATTATATGAATATATAAGTAATAAGATATCATTCTTTGAATATAATGGGGTGATAATTTCGGTCGGGGTGTGATCTAATCTATCATAAAGCCCGTCGAGCTTTATTGGATTTGATCATGCCCCGAACTAAATTATCACCTCATAATACTCAAAGAACGATTCCTTATTCCGTTAATATACTGGTGTATGAAACATGTGCATGTTTTATAGGGAAAAAAATAGATACTAGTAAATATAAAAATGTTTTATAGTAAGAAAATATAAGTTGAAATTAACTGCATATATTGTTCTTATCGAGAAGGTATAATTGTTTTCATTAATATTTTAGATTTGATATCGCTGAATAGAGTAAAACCCGAGACACATTTCAAAAAACGAGCAACGGCGGACTTTTTTTTTTTTGGGGGGGGGGGGATGGGATTAATCGAGTGATAGTCGGCAGTTCATCAGCCGTTGTCTTGGACGATGTCGTATTCATTTTTCGTCGGCCGACCAATTTTGTGTCCATCGGGCCAAGTTATATTTTTTTCTGCGTCGGTGGCAGATTTCTTCAGTTAAACCAGTCGTTCAATACTAGTCCATCGAGCAATTCTCGATCATCTTCCGACCTTCGGAAGACAGTTCTTATGTCTGTCGTCGCTCGGTCGATCGACATTTCAATTTTCTTAAATATCGGTCGACTTACGATCGAGTGTCAACTGGTCTTTGGGGCGATTTTGACAAATCAGCTGATGTACTGACGATCAACCGTAGACGGATTAGGTTTAACATTTACCGGCTATCGGTTAATATATAAGCGGCAGTCAGGCGCGGAACCCTTTTTCTCGATAAATTGAAGCAATGCCCACGAAGTTACAGGAATTGCGAACTTGTCTATTTAATCGGCCGACCATCGGTACTAGTCGAAAGTAAGGAAAGATCACGGAAGACGAAGACAATATGACAATTATGTCTAACGTCTGTTCTGGTTTTACGATTGATTAAACTACTTCGATCACATATGACGGATACAAACGGACTTAAACATAAACTGTTTACTTAAAGAGGAAATTATTAGTGCTTTGATCAATCCTTTCAATATGTCGGCGATTATTTTCTGTTATGATCTCAACAAAAATCCACTGTAAAAATTTTATATAATCGTTTACATCTAAATAGTGTGTGTGTTGTAATTTTCTATTTATTTATTTATCAATTTATTTATTTTTCGGTTGCAATTTCTATTTCTTTTTTCCTTTTGGCTTCTCTTACGTATACAAAAAATTATTTTAGATTTTTATAAGATAAACCCTCTTTCACCGGTAAAAACCGCGTGTTACGCCGAGTAACTGTCCGTGTCGGATCGCGTTGTTTGAATTACGTTGTTAAAATGTGCAATTTTCTAATCCTTTTTGCTAAAATTCACATTGTCCACAGTTATTAACCGTCACCATTTTCAGTATATGATTTTTTTATGATACAGAAAATAAGTATGTTAAATATAAAAGTGGTTAATGCATGTGAAAGGTTTTAATTTCAGCAAAGATTATTCATATTTCTATATATTATAACGATTTTTGGAGATCATTCCATGTTTAGCGTACACTAGTGACGTCATAATGAAAAATGACGTCATTTTGGTGCCTGTAGAATTTAGTCAGTATCGAACTTAGTACAATGCACCACATCAAAAAACAAAACTAAGACGTTGAAAATATGATAAATTTTGCGGCCAAATACGACTAATAACGTCCCTTGTTCTTAAATTGTGTTTAGATCATGATTAAAAGTGTCCAGTAAGGGTTCATGACTTGTTCAAAGCGCAGTAAAGAATTAAAATAGAAAATGTCAATTGATAAATTCATCTTAAGATTCGAAAGGTTATTTTTGTAAAAAAATAAAATAAATAAATGTACAGTATGTAAAGCTATAATATCAGGTTACATGTTTAAAAATTTAGTATTTACACTTTTGGTTTGAATGAGGCGGGGTTTTCTTTGAGGGGCGAGGGGCAACTATAGGAATATAGTGTTTAAGTATTTTCCTAAACTGACAGCTGTGGGTTGTGGGTTAGAATACAGGCAGCGATGGTCGTAATAAATGAAAAATAACAGAGTAGAATTTGGAGATAAGGGGAAAAGAACGCGTAATTATGAAATAATGCCAGCTCTAAATGTAGTGATTGGTAACATTTTCATTTTAGCCAAAAGTCGAATATAATGTATCTTTAAAAACTTTTACAAGATTTAGTTCATAAGAAAAACAAGTTCTTTTTATTTTTAGGCATATTAAACATTTTTTTTTCAACTTAAGTATTTATCCTTTAAGAATGATAAAAAGTGAATTAATTACATGCTAAATGTATGACATGATAAGTTATCTGTCTTGTAGTTTTCAGATAGAGAGTTTGTATCTTTATCGGATGTCCAACTCGAATCGTATTCTACATCCATTAAGCTTTCCTCTGAATCGACATCCGAGTTCTTGCTTACGCCAGTTGGTCAGGACAGTATCGATTATTATCAGATATATCCCAGTTGTAACCTAGATGTCACCTCTACAAATGTTGGAGAGATAATAACTTACACCATTGTTGTATCAGGATGCGAAGAGGATACCAAACTGTGGCTTAGCGACCAAGCACGGAAAAATGGTGAACGGATAAAATCTACATATTATTTGACAATAGAGGAAAACAAGGATTCCATGCTGGGAGGTGTAACGACCGTAAGCTTCAACAGATCCAAACTGACGAACGACAATGTAAAGTTGAAATTATCATATTACTTAGATGTTATGCCAAAGGATCCGCGTTCTCCTCGGCCTTGGTATAGATGGTCTTACAACATTATCTAAAATGTACTGGGCTGTTACAAGGGCTACCTCGAAGTTGTTTTATCAAAACAAATCATGAAAGTTTGATGTATGTTAATTCAAGGTTTTAACTGTTGTAAATATTCACAGTGTACGCTTATACGCTTTTACCCATTAAAGAGTGAATTTGATTGATGAAAGTTTATTCCGAATTTAATCCTACAGTTAGCTATATCTTCAAGAAACACTCAACAGAGCGACGTTCATATGCAGTTATATTTGTAGGTAATGTCCAATACTTGGAAAGACAATTCAGATTTTATTTTCAACTTTCCTTACAATTTTTCGTGCATACTTTTTAGAGCTTCTTTGCGTTTTAAATTTCCATTTAATTCCATTTACTTGTCAATAATATTAATATGTGTAAACATTAACGTGATTAATTATGTTTTGCCGTCAACCAGAAAATAATAGAGAGGTTGAGATTTAAAACGTGTACGGGTACGCGTACGTGTGTTAAAATTACACGTATACGTTTTTGTAATTTATAATTTGAGATTTCATAACTTGTAGGATATAAACGTGTACGTAAATTTCGACGCAGTTTTGAGACATGATTTAACTTAATTAATTCCAAATAAATGGTGAATTTCTTATAAATGTGCATGCAAATGAAGTTTAAAAATCAGTTTAATGTATTACAAGAAAATATCCACTCATCAATTACATTGTTTTTTGTTGTAAAAGCTACAAGTTAACGGCACTCTACAAGTTGAAAGAACGCATTGACACCTTTTCGTCACAAAAACGTATAACGTAATGCGAGAGAAATTTAGGTGATTTCTCAAGCACATGTACACATACCCGAACACGTTTGAAATATATTAGAGAGGTTAAGCAAACCAATGAGTGTACGCGTACGTGTATGCGTAGGAAGGAAAATATGTACATTACGTCATCCGTTTGTGAAACAACGAATTTCTACACGTATATACCCGAATGAACATGCATGTACATTGCAAAGTACCCGTAAGGTTGAACTTGTAGATTCTGTTTTCCTGTTTGCTATTTATTTTAACAAATATGTTAACTTTTCTTAAGCCTGAATATTAAATGAGAATATTGATATCCACAAACATGAATTTTCATTAAAATTTAATATGTTATTGGAGTTTTAATACACACATCTCTTCTTCCAAAACATGCAATGGCTCTGTTATTTTATTAATCTGTGATAAATAAAAAACTACATATATTAACAATTATAAACAAAAAATAACGCATGCAGAATTCACAATTTTCGACTGTGACCAAAATTCTCAGCTTAGTAGGAGATGATATATAGAATTACATTAAAACATTTACACGTGCAGGTACACTTTACAACTGCTAAACAAGATAAGTAATGTGAGCTGGTACGCGTAGTTCTGACTTTTAACCTACACGTACAAGTACACGTTGGTCTGCTAAACCTCTCTATTATAAAAAAAAAACACCTGAGTTTCGTATAAGCTTGATATCTTCCGGAAAGTCAGTAAATTGTTATTTAAACATACCGAAGAAAACTTTATTTGTATGCTTTGCAGACTGCCTTAGTTATAAACAAAATAGAGTTATAGAACTTAAAATTTATTGTAGTGACTCAGAGTGGCCAGAGGTGTTTCGAGTTTAAAACCAAGAGGAGTCGAATGCCATCAAAGTCAACGACATATCACCACCGCAAATCGGACGGAATACTTTTCGTAACGAAATCGTGTCTAGTTTATTGTCTATATTTTTTATCTATTTTAAAAAAATGCTGAGAGCTTTTAAATCATTTTCACAATTTGGGCAAAGGTTTCCGTGGAAACGACTTTTAATTATCGTGACGATTAATGATAAAGTATTAGATTGTTAATTAAAAATCACCTTCAATTGTATGGCAATAAACAATATAATTAGTTCTTGAACACGAATGTTTCTATAGAAGTATACTCAATATACGAATCAAATGAAACATCACACATAGCAGTTATAAAAAAATGAAAATGAAATCTTGATATAATATGTTAGGAAATAGGTCTTCGACAATGCTGTCATCACTAACACTGTTGTCAATCATCTGTGGCAAGTCGCTGGCATTTTCTAAGTAAGCACACTCATTTTAACATCAAACATGATATCAGTGTTGTGTCTTGCATTTAGTTACTAGGTTTCATAGGATGGTGGCAACGCACTTTAAAAAAATTATGCACTTTGATTTTTTTTTCAAAGTGCGTTTATTGTTGGTCCAAATCAACGCACTTTGAAGTATTTTTTCAAAGTGCGTTAAGAGTGTAGATGGTCCCAAATTTAACGCACTTTGAAATTTTTCAAAGTGCGTTGTAACATAGGATGGAACGATTTGTGCGCAGACTCCAACTACCCGAGCTCCCCATTTACAGTACCAAGCAGTACTGTTCAATTGTGCATAATAAACCATTTATCTATTAAACTGGGTAAGATAAAAAAAACAAGTATTTGTTGTCATTGTCTAAATGATCTTATGAACTTTTTCCCCGGCTGGTGGGAACATTTCTCGAGCTCAACTGCGCAGGACAGTTAAGGCAACATTTTGCTTTTAAACAGCAGTAAAAGGAGGTCGTTTTGCTTTTGTCTATTCAATTCTGCATAATGAATAGTTCTAAACTATTTTGGGTGTTATTGTAAAGATATGGGTCTCCTTTACTTGACCATGTCTAAATTTGTCGGTCACGTGAATTTTTAGGGTCACGTGGGCGTCTTTTAGACAAAAATCGTCAATGCTAAAATGAGACAAGGGCAAGGCAAAGAAATTTAAGAGTAAGTAATATGGCAACATATTCAAAATTATCCATACATCATAGAAATCAATGCTCATTCAGTTGTAAAGTTTACTAGTTATGTAAATTTCTTTAAAAACTGGCTACTTGTTCCTAAAATAGTGCATTTTTGTATATTTTCCTTAAAATTACAAAGTAAACCTTCATCTACCAACAAATGAGCATCAGTTTTTATAAAGAACTCGTAAAAGGGAAGAAAACCATACCAAGTTTAATAATATCTATAGCCGTCTTGCACTTGAACTTTTGCATTTAATTTCTCAATCTAGAAGTCCTCTCAAATCAATACACATTTCAAACGCACAAGTGATCCCAAAAGGGGAGGTAACTCTTTGAGCGATAACTCTTTTGATATAGGCGCGATGTCATTTTATCACATAATCCGAATTAATTTTAAGATATGTTTCAACAGTACATTATGTAAATGGTTATTTAAACATAGTGCTTCTGTTTTATTTTTTTTTAAATGAGACAAGATGGTTACGATGAATCGTCCGCATTTCCTCTGTTGTATCATGGATGTAAACAAAAAACCGTTGTGTATCAGTTCTCTTGGTTAACCGCATTCGCGGAGTTATTGGTTTCTTTATTTTTTTTAGTAATGGGAGAAAAATATATAAGAGCTAATTGTACACAATTATTTGAGGGATTAGATGTCAACAGAGACAAATGAAGCCCCTGATATTAATATACTAACTAAATTGTTCTCAAAATATATATTAAAAAATTAGATATGGAGTATTTTTTCATTATTTATGTGCAGCCTTTGCCCAATGACTGCATATTCTATAGCACTGCTTGGGTCTGTTAATATTATTCTGAGGAGGGGTTTCAAAGGGGTATATAACTTTATTCTGTTTGCCAGGGGCCAGGTACCATGGTGTTTTACTATGTAAATTGTGAATTAAATAAGAATTTGCCACGGGAACTATACATGTAGATCTGCCCATGTATGAGGCCTTTTCCCATCCCCCATAAGCAATCAACAGTATTCACCTTTGTATTACACATGTTACACTTGTAATTAAACACTCATTAAAATTGACTTTTATTTTTATTCAACACATGCAGAATGATTAAGATTAAGGAGAGGGGGAGGGTTAGCATATCTATTCATTCACAAAATAAATTCTAAATGCTCATTTCTCATTACCGAGAAAGGAAAGAGGGTGTGTAAATCCTGCAACAAGGCGATCAAAAGCCATTTTTGGTTCACATCAATATATTGAATTTAAATAAGTCTGAATTATCCTATGTGAGAGACTCTCTCTCTCCCGCCCATTTACATACCATCCCCTTTCCACTTCTCAAACAAAATTATATATAAGGAATAAGGAATCATTCTTTGAGTATTATGAGGTGATAATTTTGGTCGGGGCGTGATCAAATCCAATAAAGACCGAAGGGCTTTATGATAGATTTGATCACGCCCCGACCGAAATTATCACCTCATAATATTCAAAGAATGATTCCTTATTACTTATATTTATATAATTTTAGGCCATCGTACGATTAAATATTTAAATATAAATAAACAAACCCCGCTGGCGCCTCGATTTGGCGTCATTTGTATTATGAGTTATATAGTACAAAATCGATACGTTGTGTTATCACAGACAAAGACACTGGATAATGTAAATATATATAGAAACAATTATATTTGGTTCATTTGTTTTATTAATTCAAGAAGATAAAGGGACTTTCTGAAAGAAAAAAAATTGTGACATCATTTTAACCTGACATATGCATGCAAACTCAAAATTGCAATTTCTTTTTATGATGTCAATGTGTTTATTGTATGACTTCTTAGTTCTTGTCCTCTTCTCTCTTCAAAAACACAGTCTTCCTGTTCCTAAAGTTCAGGTTTTTCTTTCAATCATTTCATCTTGTATATGACACCAGGATAAGGGTGCGGGTAAATGATCACCAATAAGAACATCATTTATGTAAATCTCAAGACAAAGCAGGTACCAGCTAAAATGAAAATTATATATATTTCAGTAAGTTTAACTTGTTATCAAAATGGCTGATAGACTGAAATGGAGGATTTTCTACAATTTGATAGTCAATGGAATTTATTTATCTTAATAAACATTTCATTATGTTTAGATGTGCATTTAATTTTGCACAAATTAAAATACAGCTTTCCAGTTTGATCGATTTGAAATTATTCGCATCCTCACCCCTGATATGTGCATGATATTAGTTTAATTGCACCCCTTTATTCTACCCGGCCTGACCTTAAAAATGCACATCTCTCTCTCTCTCCTCTCTCTCTCTCTCCTCTCTCTCTCTTCTCTCCCTCTGTCTCTCTATCTCTCTCTCACACACACACAACTGATTTGATTGATTATTATAATATTATATAATGCTGGTGCAGTGAGTGTGAATTAAAACATACCATGTATTGTTGATTTGTTGATGAGCAATATTCAAAATTGTAGATTTATAAAAAACATAGGTTTATATCAATCATTTTAAAACATTAAATGAAACCATTCGTACTTGAAAATACTTTTTTTAATTGAATTGTCTCATAGAATAATCAGATTGGTCATTATTTCAATGATAAATTATTGAACTTATACATGTATGTTATTTACTTACATTTTCTTCCAGCCTTTTTTTTCAAATCAGTGTGACGCTTTTCAAATGACTCTGCAAATAACAAAATATAATTATGAGAAGTCATACAATTTAGTTTACATGCATATGTATAAGGACATGTCAACAGTAATTTGAACATTTTTGTGAAAGGTCTACATATATTATGCATGGATGGGTAAAATGACCAACACTTCAAATTTTATTTGAAAGCTACATATGCACATTCTACACAAACAATACCATATATGACCATGAATGTAGATTCCTCATTTAGAGAAAATCAGATGGAGACATGCAGTCATTTGTTTATTATCATTTGGGTTTTTTTATTACCAATAGTACAGCATCATAAGTATGAACCCAGGTGACAAGATTTCAAACAGTGTTATGGTAGTAATATATTGAGTTCTAAATACAAACTAGTAATTATAATTAAGAATTAAACTGGATGAATGTGTAAAAAATATAAATGAACTGTCATGGAAGAATTTTGAACACAGTAGAAAGGTGTTATTGATCAGTTGTTCATCAATTTCCAGGAAATGAAATCAGCATCTTTTAGCCTGCACTGTACTGATTTTCAGAAAATCAAATCAGCTGTTTTCACACAGTCTTTGTATTGTTTACTTACAAATTGAAATAAAAACAAACTGCTGTGTAAAGCTAAATATTGTCAGTACAAGTACTATGAACTGATTCGTGTCGATTGGTTAAAATGATCAATAATATAACGGACTGGCAATAAAGCTACATGTACAATGTACATTGTATAGGCCTAAATGTAAACAATGCAGTCTCTCCTCATGTTTTGAACGAAACAACACATTAAGTCTATCAGAAATGCATCAACAGTATAAAATCACAATAAAATAGTTATTAAGCTATCTGGTATATTACAAATACACTATATATCTATTCTACATACCTGATAAATCATCAAAAGATCGCCATCATCGGGAATACCAGCTACACGTGTTTACATCGTCTGACGAGCGCTTTTAGGACGTAGATTCACACCCATACGACAGATGCGTTATGGAAATTCTTCGTATATTCTTATTGTTGTAAACTTATAAAAACACACATGAGTGATTCGTAGTTATATTTTGCTTCTGAAGTATTAAATCAGCCATATTTTATGCTTGAACTGCTGTTTTCGCTATATGTTCTATATATGGTAATACAGAGGCGGGGCGTATATTATGACGTCATAACTCATTATCCCTTCATTAGCATATCAAAACGATGTGTTGCCTTATCTGTCCTGCGTGGCACGACATGTGCTGCCATTTGTAAATAACAAACATCTGCACAACACTGATGACATCTGAATAAGTTCTATAAGCGTTTTTACGAGTTAAATTTAGAGGACATAATAATTTTTTAAATCGGATAAAAACGAGATTTTAACAAAAAAGAAAAAGAATAAACTCGGAAAATTTGTTTGAGTCGGCGGGTTTAAATTAAGATCGGTCGGTAAAGCGGAAACAAACCTATTATTTGTTAGGCCTTATCAGCTTACCGCTGATTGGCTGCTGGTGCAGACTAAATTACATGTATGCACGGACAGAACAACTTATCAGAGATTGAAAAATCCACCGTGTTTCTCGTGACTGCCGGAATTTGGGTATTTTTTGAAAGTGTATACTTGTGGCAAAACATACATACAGTATACATAGCTCTAAGAAGAAAATTTGGGTTAGACTATATTTACATGTAGCTACAGTGCATACGATACTTACGAAAAACTTGCAATTGACGGCACAAAAAATACTCTAGTTTTGAACAAATTAACATTATATATCATACCACAATCAGTGCATATAATCCATTTGGAACTTCTTTCTGTTCATAGTTGTCGCTTTAGTTGCCCCAAACTTTCTCCTAATAAACAATCTTTGGCTAATCGACCTCGGAAAGCGGATCAAGAGTTGTCATTTTATATGTAAACAAACTACGCCACTGTATCTAGGACTGATGATGGCGTTTAAAAGAATTTCAGCGACAAGTGAAGAAATGACATTTGCGGTAAAATGTACGAGGATATTTTAGTATTGATTAGATAGACAGAATGTGGTGGGGTAAAAGGAGAATAAACGATTCGGACACTTGCCTAGCGAACATGGCTCAGTTTAACGAACACATACATGTATGTACGTACCGGTATACCCTTTTTGCACTTTCCACTTCCGTATCAGGTTCTTTCATACATACGATAGAAAAAATTTAACTTGGTTACATGTATCATCGTTTACTTCGTTTATGGACTATTGATTGCCGATGGAATGGAGTAGAAATCGAAAACTTCATGTCTATTATTTCGATTGGTAAGTAAGTAGGTAATACATGTACATTATACATTTATTACAATGTACATGAAGTAAACGCGGAGTACATACAAATTAATTTTTGTTTAACGCCTTTGTCGCAAACCACGGTCAAGATGTACGTGAGTTTTGCATATAATTTAAATAAAAGGGGAGAGTCGATGTTGGGGAAAAAATGAACTGTTCTGTGAAATCCATAAGCTCTGGAATAGCGTAAGCGTGCATAGATAACTCCGCCTAAGTAAACAAGTATACAAAAAGTTTAAACATGGCTGCAACGAGGACCACAATGAATTAACCGCGATGGTGTAATGCGGCAAGGATTACGTAACTGCGGTTAAATGTGGAATCCGCGTTGACGGTACTGTCAACTTTATCGATAGCATCATTATACAATGCTGAATTTTATCGCTTTACAAAAACATAACATATTAACTAATCAAAAAACATGTATTTTTCTGCCTTGAAAGTAATGCCGCCTTTTTTGAATATCAATCAATTGCGTGACTTAAACAGCTGATTTTAGACTACACGTATTATACAAAAACATGTGGAGGGGCAACGCCTTCCTAGTAATTGCTCTATTGTTTCAAGAGAAAGGGATATAATTACTTCCGTAAAGCATAAATACGAATACGAACATCCAAAGACGAAAATTTCCTGGAACAATGACGCGTGTTTTTTTTTTTTTGGTAAGGGCTTTTTTTTGTTCGTGCGAATGTTATCCGAATTAAAACAAGCAATAGTAAGGGCATGAATAAACGTATTGCACTTACATGTATAATTCATGATCATATTTCAAAATAACAACTGTTCCGCATATATAAAATCGTAACAGGTTTGTTATTAGGCAAACAAAAGCAACCACTTGATTTCCCGCAGACAAGCACAATGAAGTTGGATATATTCTTCCTTCTTTCAATATTCATATTTTTCATGAAAACCACTTCCTCAAACAGACAATGACTGCGACAGTTATTTTACGATACAAAAACGTTCAATGTTAAGTTATCTTAGATTTAGTGTCATTAAAATAAAGAGAGGTCGATATTTTTGAAAATTTAAAATACCTACGATTTAACAAATCAATTTCGTAGGACCAAACAATTGCCAGGACTTAAAAAGGTTGGAAATGTTTCGATTAGTTTCAGATACTAAACTGTCATTAGTGTTTGATGTTTGAAAGTTATCATCTTTGATCGGATTCGAAATCTGAGTGGTTAGTGGTAACGTTAGGTCGACATCACAAGGTCTGCTGATGGAGACGGTTTCTGCTCCTGTTACAAACTGAATTGCGTCATTTTACGAAACGTTCGTTTCCCCATGTCGCAAAAACGACGAAGGATCACTTTGATTGACTACCTTTATATTGGACGCCAGGATTCTACGTGTACATTAGGAGATGTGGCGAATATTGGCTTAACGGTATTGACATAAGTAATGGACATTTTGTTTGAATACATTAACCTTTCGTATTTACATCAAAGACATCCTTTGAATGGGATATAGCTTATGTACAGCTGGGTTTACGAAAATCTTTCAAAATGTGCGTACTTACATGTACATGTTCAACTGATATTAATACAAAAAAGATATAAAAAAAATAACACATGTATTCTTTTATTTAACAAAAGAGATTCCACAGAGAATGCAAAACAGATATATAGATATACTACAAGATTTATTGATTTAAAAAGACAGTTATTTAGGTAAGTTATTATAGAACATCTTCATTTGTATTAGCCATAAACAAACTAATCAGTATGATATGATATAAGGAAAAACAATCGTTAAACTTGATTTTAAATAGTCTGACCTTGAGAGTTTTTAAAAAAATATTTTTTCTTTATCTTTGCATTAACACCATGACCACAGTGATCAATTCATAACAAACACCAATTTCATATTTGTTGGTTGCAGTAGTTGTGTTCGTTTGTTCGCGACTTTATAAATCTGAATAAGGCATCATGGATCATATTGTACTCATCCTAAAGCAAAAAAAGAAAACAAAAAAAAAACCATGAAAACCGTGGTTTCTTCAATATCAAAGAATTCTTCAATATCATCAAAGCGTCATAAAAAAAACCCCCATACAAATCGTTATTGTACAAAATTTCAAGTAAACTTTAATGATTGAGATGTTCACTGTTTTGATAAGACCCCTATTATGGATTTCTAGATTAGGCTGGTTCACCTTTTTCCTAGTGATATCATTGATAAGATAAACAATACCAGCCAAAATTTAAAAAAAAAAGCCTGAACTTCTTTAAGGTTATACATACAGATTCCATACATTTATTTTTAAAAGAAATTACCAGGGAGTCACACAGTTCAGGACGTCGTGTCTGTAGGAGTCTGACAACAGAGAACACGTCTATCTCCTCGTCCATTGTCAGTTGTTGTATCAGGTTATATACAGCACAGTACACGCCACACAAGGCAGCTCCATCTCTAGCAATAAAATATTCAGTTTGTGAGTTTTATGCTCTTTTATTTCATATACAAAAAATGCACATGTATGTGTTGTTATCAGATATTAAGATTTGTACCGCCATTTGCCTATTATATGTTTTAAAAAGAAAAATGAATTTGTAATTTTTTTTTTATTATGATTAAATTTTGAAAAAAAATGCAAACGATTGGCTTTGTGGTTACCTGTAAAAAATCATTCACATTATTTTTTTTTCTAATGTATGCATCAAAGATCATACCAGCTAATGATGATAATGGGGCGCTCTGATTCTACGTTTCTTGCAAAGAAAACCAAACTAAGGATTTGTGAAACTGTTTGGGAATTGACCTGGGTTAGGTGAAACAATGGCTCCGCCCATTCAATCGAATATGTTTTATTACCGATCTGGCAAAATGATGAAAATTTCTTTTATTACAATATATGAATCATTTTAAAGGATTTTTATCACGTTTTCAAAAAAGTTGAGAATCAAACAAAAATACCTTCTAGTAACACATAAATATTGATATAGCATAAAATAAGCATCACAAACGGCCGCAATTGTCTGTTAAAAGGGTCCTAAATTGGAGCTCTCGCAGTTAAAATTTCCGCTAATGAGATAGGGGTCACGTGGTACTGTGTGACGTCATAAGTGTCAATTCTTGAAAAGCTCATCGTAGTGTTTACATAGATCGAGATAACTTTGACAGAAATAAAACAAATCCCAAAAATGGATGACAGCAATTATGACTTGGAGGATATTCCGTTGGTAATGGACATACGACCTTACATGTTCGAACCTCCAGCAGAGTGTGTAAATCAAGAAAATTCTCCGCAAAGTAGCGAAGAAAGCGAGTCTGACACCGAGGACAACCCAGGTCATCGACGGAACGGAACGATTTGGTAAGTTAATCTTCGTTATTGGTGCTTATTATTATTTTAAAGCAATATGAGCTGCAATTTTCATGATGAAATTTTCTTTAACGAAAATGTTATTTTCTACTAAAATGACAAAAATATCATGGTTTTAAACTTTCTTTTCGCCAAAATTTTGTGAAAAGGGCCGTTAAGAAGCCTTAATTGGAGCGAAATTGAATTATTGTCGTCCTGTACAAAAATTGGTTTGCTATATGTTCCTTAGAAGATATATCTTTCCTCTGACAAAAATTAATGATTTTTTTCAACCTTATTTATCATAAAAGTTTAAGTTACATGAAGACTTTGCATACTAGCAGGTTTTTACAGCAAAATGAAATTCTAAAAAATACAGCTCATATTGCTTTAAAACTTACAACAAGAACTCATTATCCGTTATTCCAGCATAAATTTAAATAGTTATAACTTTCATTACACATACTGATACAGTTTTATAGAAGTACTTGCGGGCTCTGTAATCTGGTAATCAGCTGGTAATGGCGCCGTAGGAAGTTACGAAGTCTTTCTCGCTAAAAAAAAAAAGAAGCTTACCTGGCCTTAATAAATTATATTTGCCTTAAGAATAACACATTTAATAATAGAGATATTCAAATAAATGTATATATGTTTACAACTTTACACAGGTGCGAGTGTGGATCATGCGAGGTGATGCCCACTGAAGCAGAGTGCATTTGTTGCTCAGATATACCAGTCATTGACCACATCAGAGACTACTTCGGTATAGAGTGCATCACTCAGCACCAGACATTTATAGACAACTGCTTGAACATTCGAGTTTTAGAGGTCAGCCTTTATGACTATATCCAGTCTGATGGGCCCATTGATGACAATGAACCAATTAATGAGTAAGTATTCTCACACCTGATCATGCTTACGAAAGAGAGAAATATAATTGTGCATTTCATTGAAACCAAACTTTATTCAAAATAATGTATATTCAGTCAACAGAAAAATCTGTTTGTTTATTGCAGTTATTAAAATAAATTAAGTATATACATTTTAACAACCAAAAAATACATATACCAATAACAATAAAATTCTACTATCAGAGTCTACAGATATGTTGCATACAGGAGGTTTGTCTTATGGGTTTGGCAGCGACTAGGCAAGGGGAATCGAAAAATCCTTCCAGCATGTGTAGTTTCCAAGATAAGGGACATCTTCCCGTCGGAGCAGTATACCGGTTTCAAGTATCCACGCCCTATTTAGAACACTCAATGACTGAACCTGGAACGACGCGTAGCTATCAGATCTTCTTTTACAAAGCCCTCAAATCCTAACGTCAGTGCTGGTGGGCAATATCCAAGGGACACGTGAGCGTCATCATTGGACTGAGTGTATGAGGGATGCTGTCTTCGCCGCTCGCATAGATTTATCCGGAGGATATCTACATAGTCTGTGAAAAAAAAAATTGATCATGTAGTTTTAATCACATCAACAATGAAATTTGTAAATTATCAAACTGTGATGTAGTGCGTTATAAATATGTGTTGAGCGGAATAACAAATTAATTAAAAAAATTGTGTTTGTTCTGTTTTAAACTGACACATACAACATTATAAGTAAAGAATTTATAAGTCAATACGACAGGCAAATAAGAACATACCAAATGTAACTGCTGTTTTGTTGGGCTTTACAACAGCTTGGGTCCCTTTTTCCCCCTTTGGATAGCTGATCTGCCAACGTGCTACCCCATCTTTGGTTGTGGCCTGGTGACGTTGTCCATTTTCATTAAAATGGAGTGCAGAGACACATAGTCTGTAAATAAATGGAAAAAAAATTTGGTAAACTTGTACAGTAACTCTCTAATTCACAAGTGAGAATATTTAAATTAAATATTTTTTTTACGAAAAATATTCTCAGATGATTTTTGAACTGATGATCATTGAAACATACCTTGCCATCATAGCTGGGTAGAAAAAGTGGGTGCTTTTTGGTGCAAAGGAATTCACGACGCTATGATACATTTCTAACCCATATGTCTGATGGAGGGGAGACAGCTTGCCTACATCTCTTGTCAAGTATCTGCTCTCCACAACTTCCCTGAAGAGTTTGTGAGCTCTTGATCCTGTTAATTTATATATTCAGATGTAAGATGTCATGCAATTGCCTTTTAGGGTTGTTATTTTTATTAAAAATAGTCAGTATATGTAAGTTCAAATTGTAAGACTCTTATTTATTTACCAAAAAAACATACCCTCTTTCAGCCACAACCTCTCCTCATTGAGCAGTTCATGTTCACAATGTTCATGCTGATTTGAAACATGCTGGACAAGGGAGGACCATTTTTGCACCTTTAGTTCACTGTCCCCACCACAGGATGCAGCTACCCAGTAACAGTGGTTCACTGAGGACTTGATCCAGGGCCTAATGTTGCCGCAATCTCTCTTCTTTGATGCTGTCTCCAGTTTCTTAGAAATGCCTAAATAAAATTATTAGTTTCTTTAAATAACATTATGACACTCTCAGGGTACCTATTGCATATTCATTTGTGTTTAAAAACTATTCTTTTCATTTTACTACAATTCATAATATGCACATGAGCTATGTCTGTTAAAATAATTACTTAATACTCGTATATGTTAAAACTCCAAATTAATGAATATCATCAAAATTTACCTTTAGCCACATGATACACATCGAAGAAGTGGTTCTTGTCTTGGTGATCCTCTCGCATGTATTTCTTCATCATACCATGTCGATCAGTGACAAGATTTTCAATATGTAGACCTGCGTCTTCTAGGTGTTTCAGCCCTCTCTTTAACCCCTCCAACTCCATGTGTGTTGACCCTGGTACTTCATTACTCTATTAAGTACAAAATCATAAATAAACGTGCACTAATTAATTTAAGATATATAAACTTAAATTTAATACATTTCTATGATGCATATACAATGTAAATATATTAAGTGTATGTATCAGAGAAGACATATTCTAATTATGGTGTGAAATTCTATATCTATATAAGATGATCAAAATTATAGTCATTTTAATTACCTGCGCTAACTGAAAATCCAGAATTTTTCCACTGCTCAATTCCATCAACGTGTAGGAGCCAAATTTCGCTGAGAATCCAGGAGAATCACACCGTTCGTCTCCACCAAGGGTCAAAGATCTTCCCTGGTACTCCGCAAGAAGGGTCTGTTGATGGAAGTCCCATGTGAAAATGGAGGCAGGTACAACATAAGATGCCTGCAGTCTGCTGAATGTGGACATGGACATCATCTGCAGGTTCAGATGTCGAAAGAGTCTGAGGCTTTTTGAGGCATTCGCTCCACTAAACACAATAGCACCGGCAACCAACAAATTTGCCCATGGCATTCCATGATGGCATCTTTGGCTTTCCCAAGTACTGGAGTGTCCATTAGGGCACACAGAGGATGTTGAAATCATGGTTCCACAAACACCATTCACTACTGTGTGACATGTACTACCGCAAACTCTACAGTTTTGCAAAAGTTTGGCTAACTTTACCTCAGACACTAAAAACTGTCTCTCTTCTTCCGGTGTTATATCAGTGCTCAGCTGGAATTCTTCATCCTCTTCATCACTGCTATCACTCTCTGGATATTCACTATCTAGGTCAAAGTCAGGGTCCTCATCACTACCCTCAATGTCACCACCCTCAATGTCACTATCATCATCATTGTCCTCCACATTCTCAACTGCATGCTGCTGAAGGACAGGGGTCAGACCAGCAGCTACTCTAAGTGGAATGTTGTCAGTCAGGCTTGAGCACTGAGTACTTGTGGACACCATGTTTTTCTTATCCAATGACACTTGGATCCGCCTTGTCCTCTGTGGAACTTGAAGTGTGGCCTGGCATTTTTTTGATTGGGTCTCTGGTATTGCATTTGTTGATGCAGTGGGTTCAATGGGATGCTCATCATTGGGATCCCCTGGTTCAATTAGGTCAATGGAGTGATCAGGTAAGGTGTTGTTCCCTGAAGGCCGAGGCTCCAATTCTTGAAAAGCTTGACGAAAAATCTGAAGAAAAAAATTCTAAATTTTCAGTATAAAGAGTTTCACAACTTATTTAGCACAGCCACTTGCATCGTCTCAAGCCACGGGTTTTGTGTCCATTCTATTTCCACAGGGAATAGAATGGACAAAAAAAACCTTGGCTTGAGACGATGAGCCACTTGACGTTTAACTTTTTTTTATTTTTTATAATAAAATAAATTATGTACTTAAACATTATGGTAGCCTATAGTAAAAAGAATTATTATAACATCAGGCGCCTGTTTAATTAGATATACTATGTAATTTATAGATTTACGGACTTTGAGTGTGAAATACTGTACTTTATTTTGTGAACAAAAAGTGGGTATCTTTATTTATAAAGGGGTCTGGTTATTTTGAGTTGAAATGAGAATAAACATAATATTTTTCGTATATATATAATAATAATAATAATAGTAACTAGATACGATCTCGTTACGAGTAACGAGTAGGTCTTCCGTTCAATTTTTAAACGATAGCATTAAAATATCAATGAAATTTCAGAATTCCCCTCAACCACTCCCTTTCAGAAAATGTAAACGATTGTCATTATCCTTTAAAATGCTTAACAAAAAGTTTTGCTTTTTCTTATACAGAACATTAAAGATGTAAGATTTTTGTCCCCTAAAATCCATAATTACGTCATCAATGGGTTTGGAAATGAGTTCTACAAACTGATATTGTTACGATCAATAACTTTGTTCCTACAATGCATTACAAAATCTGTATCGTTTTTAAGTTATCTGTAATAGAGTTTACGACAGTCTTGGCCCCTAAATAAAGGGGCCAGTCCCTTTTTCTTGAGTTCATTCGAAAGGTCTAACGAATTATAACATTTTTTGTTTTTACACTTATCTAGAATTGTTGTTCATTTTATAATTACAAATGATAGAATATTTTAGGGGCCAGCCCTCTAGATCCTTAATGGGGACAGACATTGGTGTTTTGATTAATGGAATCGATTAGAATCATCAATACAGATATTTTCTCTTCTACAATGCTTAACAAAATATGTCTTCTTCTCTAGATATAATGCGTCAAAGCTTTAGCACTTTGGCCCCTAAAAATCCCTAATTACGTAATTAATGGACGTGGCAATGATTTTTTCTGATAGATATTGTAACGATCAACAACTTTGCTTCTATAATGCATTACAGAATCTTTATCGTTTTTTCGTTATCTGTGATAGAGTTTACGAGTTTCTTGGCCCCTAATTCAAGGGGCCAGCCCCTTTTTCTTGAGTTCATTCGCAAGGTCTCACGAATAATAACATTTTTTGTTCTAACACCTATCTAAAATTGTTTTTCATTCTTGAGATACAAATGACTGAATATTTTAGGGGCCAGCCCTATAGATCCTTAATAGGGACAGAGATTGGTGTTTTGATTAGTGGAAGTGATTATTATTATTAAGACAGACATTTTCTCTTCTACAATACTTAAGAAAATATGTCTCCTTCTCTAGATATATCGTGACAAAGTTTAAGTACCCTGGCCCCTAAAAAACCCTAATTACGTCATAAATGGGCGTGGCAATGATTTTTTCTGATAGATATTGTAACGATCAACAACTTTGCTTCTAAAATGCATTACAAAATCTTTATCATTTTTAAGTTATTTCTAATAAAGTTTACGAGTGTGTTGGCCCCTAATTGAAGGGGCCAGCCCCTTTTCTTGATTTCGTTGCACAAAATTTGGAGAAAAAAAATAATAATAACTAGACACGATCTCGTTACGAGTAATTTATAGATTTACGGACTTTGAGTGTGAAATACTGTACTTTATTTTGTGAACAAAAAGTGGGTATCTTTATTTATAAAGGGGTCTGGTTATTTTGAGTTGAAATGAGAATAAACATAATATTTTTCGTATATATATAATAATAATAATAATAGTAACTAGATACGATCTCGTTACGAGTAACGAGTAGGTCTTCCGTTCAATTTTAAACGATACGATTAAAATATCAATGAAATTTCAGAATTTTCTCTCAACCCCTCCTGTTTAGATAATGTATACGATTGTCAATATCCTTTAAAATGGTTAACAAAGTGTTTTGATTTTTCACATACAGCACATTAAATATTTAAGATTTTAGTTCCCTAAAATTCCTAATTATGTCGTCAAAGGGTGTGGCAATGAGTTTAACAAACTGATTTTGTTACGATCAACAACTTTGCTTTTATAATGCATTACAAAATCTTGTTGTTTTTAAGTTATTTGTAACAGAGTTAACGAGTAGCTTGACCCCTAATTTAAGGGGCCAGCCCCTTTTTCATGATGTCTTTGAAAAGGTCTTAAGAATGCTAACATTTTTTGTTCTTACACCCATCTAAAATTGTTGATCATTTTTGAGATACAACTGATTGAATATTTTAGGGGCCAGCCCTCTAGATCCTTAACGGGGACAGACATTGGTGTTTTGATTAATGGAATCGATTAGAATCATCAATACAGATATTTTGTCTTCTATAATGCTTAACAAAATATGTCTCCTTTTCTAGATATATTGCGTCAAAGTTTAGGTACTTTGGCCCCTCAAAATCCCTAATTACGTAATAAATGGGCGTGGCAATGATTTTACCTGATAGATATTGTTACGATCAACAACTTTGCTTCTATAATGCAGTACAAAATCTTTATCGTATTTAAGTTATTTGTAATAGAGTTTAAGAGTGTCTTGGCCCCTAATTTAAGGGGCCAGCCCCTATTTCTTGGTTTTGTTGGAAAGAACTTTAATTTCTCTACCACTTTTATTATATATGTCTTAAGAAAATATCAACTGATAAAAAGATACAGATAAAAAGGTATGAAAATTTTGATTCAAAATCCGTATCCATTTTTCGAGCCCAGGCGAGCTCCTAACCGTTGCGCCACTGGCGTAAAAAAACTGCATTGTGCACAACTTCAATCTATGGTCTACGTATCCTGAAAATTTCATATTCATATCTCTGATAGTCTTTGAGTTTATGTCTGCACAAAATTGGTCGTAAAAATTTGCAAAATCGGCCGTAAATCGGAACCGGAAGTGACAATTTCAAAATTTCAAAAAACTTCTAGAATTATGTCCACTGGCAATCATCTGTGAAAAAATGGTCGAAATCGGCCGAATAGTTTTCGAGAAATCGCGTGCACAAAATTCGTGGAAAAAAATAATAACTAGACCCGATCTCGTTGCGAGCAACGAAGAGGTCTTCCGTCCGATTTTTAGAATATGGAATGACCTTACTCTTGACCTTCATCAGCGAAACGTATCCGGAAAAGGAGGCGGGATCTATGAGTAATGGGTGAAAGACTATCTATCCCTCTGGTGTCCCTTATTTGAGGGATCAGCTCCTATTCATTAATTTTAATCAAAAGGTATTTTTGTGTACCACTAATAAGTATTTAGAAATTGGTTACCGTTTTTGAGATATCTGGAAAAAATCGTTTTGATATCCGGTCCTTATACTCCTTTTAGGGTCCAGATAAAAACAATATATGGTTGTACATTGTTAAGCTCAATATTTTTAGTATCTTTTGTTAAATATTGCTTTCCAAAGTTTTCCTCCATTTTGAGATATTGAGCATCAAAGCCTTAGACTTCTGGCCCCTTAAAATCCCTAATTACGTAACATAAGAGTAAATGATTGCCATGTACAGGTACATTACATTAGAATGAACATAATTGCTTCTATATCGTATCACAAAATATTTAACAGTAAAACGTTATCATTAAAATACTTTAGAGCCCCCTCAGCCCCTTATTAGAAGGACCAGCACCTTTTTCATGATTTCAAATGAAAGCTCTTGTCAATTCAAACACTTTTTGTTCAACAAGTAATTACAAATTTTGTACGTTCTTGAGATATTTTGAGAGGGTCGTGTTAGGGGCCAACCCTGTAACTCCTTTTAGGGACCGCATAACAAAGAAATTATAGTTGATTATTGTTAAGCTCAATATTTTGAGCATCTTTTGTTCAATATTGCTTATCCAAATGTTTCTTCATTTTGAGATATTAAGCATTAAAGTTTTGGACTTCTGGCCCCTTAAAATCCCTAATTACGTAACATAGGAGTAAATGATTGCCATGTATAGGTAAATAACCTTAGAATGAACATAATTGCTTCTATAACGCATGAAAAAATATTTCACGGTAAAAGGTTATCATTAAAAGACTTTAGAGCCCCCTCAGCCCCTAATTTGAAGGGCCAGCCCCTTTTTTATGATTTCAAATGAAAGCTCTTGTCAATTCAAACACATTTTGTTCAAAAAGTGTTTACAAATTTTGTACCGTTCTCGAGATATCTGGAGAGGGTCGTTTTAGGGGCCGACCCTGTAACTCCTTTTAGGGACCGCATAACAAGGAAATTATGGTTTCAGATTGTTAAGCTCAATATTTTGAGCATCTTCTGTTCAATATTGCTTATCCAAATGTTTCTTTATTTTGAGATATTGAACATCAAAGTTTTGGACTTCTGGCCCCTTAAAATCCCTAATTACGTAACATAGGAGTAAATGATTGCCATGATTAGGTTAATAACCTAAGAATAAACATAATTGCTTCTATAACGCATCACAAAATATTTCACGGTAAAAAGTTATCATTAAAAGACTTTAGAGCCCCCCCAGCCCCTAATTTGAAGGGCCAGCCCCTTTTTCATGATCTGAAATGAAAGCTCTTGATTTAATTAAGTTTTTTTGTTATACATGTTTTAACAAAATGCTTTCAAGAAAAGAGATATTTAAAGAAAACAAAGAAAAATCATGACGCTTTTTTTATCTTAATTTTCAAGCTCGGGCGAGCTTCGGCGCTCTTTGAGATAAAGATGATAAATGACCATTAGACACTATTTCAGTCTTTCGTCTATCAGCCCTGAAAAGTTCAACATCATATCTTTAATAGTAAAAGAGGAGTTCTCCACACAAAATACCCATATAAAAACTGATAAATCCACGATATCTCAAGACAGGAAGTGACGTCATCAACAAAAAAATTTTCCAACAAGGTTCAGACCAATACCTATCAGAACTGAAAATTTGACGTAAATCGGTTGAGCCGTTTCCGAGAAATCGCGTGCACAAAATCGGTAAGAAAAAAAATAATAATAACTAGATTCGATCTCGTTGCGAGCAACGAGTGGGTCTTCCGTCCAATTTTTGAATAGATAAGATTAAACTTATCAATTCAAAGATAAAATCGTAGATCTAAGCGAAAAAAAAAAAAATTGCGGCACTCGAGGCTTGAACCCGGGTCGCCTGGGCCATGTCCACGACTATAACGACTGAGCTACTCGGACTCCGCTTCAGAACTTTGACGCTTAAATTCTCGAGAATGCCTTGATCGATTTTAAAACTAATTACATATTCCTAATCAGTAAAAGGGTCACTATAAGGTGTAAAAATTTCAAAGAAAAATATTAAAAAATAAAAAAGTCGAAAAATTCAATTTTTCAAATTTCCTTCCGGTGACGACCGGAAGTGACGGCGGACATTCTCTTGACCGAGGTACATTAGAAAAACGGTAGATCTATCATCTCTGAAAATTTCAGCTCTATATCTTTGCTCGTTTTTGAGAAACCCGACAGACAAAATTGACTTTTTAAAATCGTTAACGGACGATAACTTCCGACCGGAAGTGTATTTTCAAAAAAATAAAAATTATATATCAGGTTTAGATAAAAACACGTTTATATTGAAAATTTGAGCGAAATCGACCCAGCCATCTCCGAGAAATCGTCTGCACAAAATCGGTAAGAAAAAAAAAGAATAATAATAAGAACTAGAGCAAAGCTCGTTGCAAAGCAACGAGTGGGTTTTCCGCTAATGTCGAAAGCAACGCTAGAAGTACGTCTAAGAAGCAGAGTTCTTAATCTAGTAACAAAGAAACGTAAGTACAAAAAGATAAAAAAAATCGAATGATTCTTGGTACAACTTAACATGATCCGAATGTTTTTAAGTACGACTTAACCAAAAACCCTTAACTATTTCAAGAACGACTTAACAAAAAAAACAATGTGTTTAAGTACGACTTAACAAATTTGACTTCATTTTAAGTACAAGTTTACTTTACCTTGAACTAACATCTTTTTTCTTAACCCAGAATGCAAAATTAAAATTTATGTAAAAAATCAATTTTGTTTAAAACATAATTCTGAGCAATTTTTCCTCTTCACTGCTTTTCAAAAGGTTGACCTTTCATACTGTGTGCTCGTTGCGTCATTAATTGTCAGAAACTTATCGATGTAAAGTTTACTTTACTGTACTTCTGTGAATATTTTCTATGTAAAATTACTATGAACCAGACAACATTGAAATGGTGAACATTTCAAAGGGCCCCACTTATGTTATTTCAGAGAATTCTGCTTTGACCTTGACCTATAACTTGAAATTTTTCCAGCTGGCATAGAACTTTTAATTCAATTTCATTCCCCCTAACATACATGCATTTTTGTTCAATCTGACCAAGATTAAGAATATTTGAAAAATAATCTACTATCTAAAACTAATTTTAAAAAGATCTGCTATGACCTTCACATTGACAGACTTGGTTCAAGGTCACTGCACGCCATTAACCAATAAACTCTGTAAAGGTAAAATATTAGCCAAATAGGGGCTAAAAGGAGAGTATATCTATGCTCTTAAAATATGGATTTTTGTGTGATCTGATATGACCTTGACTCTTCATCTACAAATATCATTCGAGGTCATTGCATATATTTTGAACAAAGGCATCATGTGGGTGAAGTATGAGGCTGAATGGAGCAAAGGGAGAGAAGATATACTCCGGACAAGGATTTTTAAAAATATAATTCTGGTATGACCTTCACAGTTTCTTTTCACTGAAAATAGGTTCAAGGTCACTACACACCCTTTCACCCTTTACTCAAAAGCTCTGCTTATGTGAAGTCTGAGCCAAATAGGGGTTAGTAGAAATTATATATGCTCTCAAAAAAGGATTTTTGCACGATCCGATATGATCTTCACCCGTTACCTAGAAATTTCATGCAAGGTCACTGCACATCGTTTAACCATAGAGACACTCTGCGAGTATTAGCCAGATTGGACCAAAGGGAAAAAAGATATGCCCCAGACAAGGATTTTATATATATAATTCTGCTATGACCTTAACCTTATACCTAAAAACATGGTTCAAGGTCACTGCACATCCTTCAACCAAAGCAACCCTGTGGATGAGGTATGAGCCAGATTGGGCCAAGGGGAGAGAAGCTATGCTCCTGTCAAGCCATCTCGGATGGACAGACGGACAAATTGATCACTAGAAGGCGCCCGCATAAACATGCCTTTTTATCTAATTCAAAATAGTATCCATGCTATCTGCCCATGGTGAATAGTCATCAAAACCATTCATCAGCAGAATTTGATTTCCCTCCTTTTTAAGGTGGTATGGGACATCTGTCGATATTAATGTGGATTAAAGTACTATATAATTGAAAACTTTTCACCGGTTTAGAATTTTCAAATTTTACAATATTTAACCAAAAAATAGCTTTTAAAAATATTTGAAAAGGTAAAAATTGTAAAAACCCCAGCGGGATTCAAACTCATGACTTACAGGTTCCTAGTAAACCCTCTAACCCACTGTGCTAAGGAGTTAGGTGACCATTTTTGAAAAGAAACTACATGTACTTATATAATTACACTTTATTTTATTGTTTATTTCGATAAACAATACGTCACAACATGGAAGTGTCCCATATCACCTTAAACTCGGAACACCTCTGACCTAATCAGATCGCCGCATTAAATACAAAGTTTGATTTAACTCTAATTTGTTTATCATCAAGAAATTCTGCATCGCTGACAAATAAAGTTTTCTTCTGTATAATGAAATACCAATTCACTGACTATTCGGACAATAGCAAGTTTATTGTCCCATTCCACAGCAACTATTTCCCTTGGCTTTGCCTCATTAAATATTTGCTGTCTTGGGGGACAATAAACTTGCTATTGTCCTCATACCCAGTAAATACTAAATAGGCATATAATATCCCATCCACCTACATTTCATGTTATATAACCTCCCGTTTGTAACCTTCAATTTCACTGTAAAGTCAACATATCTGTCATAGCCGCAAGTTTAACAATTTATTTCTGCTTCTCATGTACTTAAAATTAGGGGCCTTAATATTGCTTACCAATTCCAACAAGAGACATCCCTCTAACTATTGATAATCATTAAAATTCATTTCATGAATCTACGCAACAATGATAAACCTTCAAGTACAGTCACTCTCAATTTTACAAAAATTTTGACGGTACTTTATCCGAAACTGTTCCTTGTACCTTTAACTTAGTACACTAACATTTTAATGAAAAGACGGTTTGTCTTAGAATAAGAAAGCTAATGCAATTCTGAGAAAAAGAATACCACATATTGCCAATTCCATTGAGGTTTAATGAAAATATGGCCATTTAAGTGAACCCACCATTTTACAGGGTTCTCCATAGTAAAACATCTTTACCTGACCTTTTAGAGGTCAACTTTTGTTAACCCACCTTTAAAAAGAAACCTTAATCAATACAACATATGCCTACATGATATAATCATGATAAAAGCTTCACATCACTTAGAAATACCCTTACATGTATACCCCCCACCCCCCAATCTTTTGATTTTCATAAAAAGTCATGGTTTGAAATGTTTTACCTAATTTTATGAAACGTGTGGCAATTTCCTTGAGTCATTTCTCACACATATTTGAAAACAATCATCAATGATTCTAAAATTTGATCTTTATTTGTTTATTGTATGATTTGTACCATTTTAATTAACAAATAGACAGCTGTCCTGCTTGTGATTTCTTGTTTTCATGAAAAAAGTAAGCTAACAATCATATTTAGTGAATATCTAATCTATTCTGATTTCTAGTCTCCTTCTAACCATGCTAAAACAGTAAGTTACAACCTACAAGTTAGACATCAGCCTTAAATTAGAATTAAATTCAAACACACCCAGGTAGCTGGAGACAGAGTTGATTTCAATGAAAAATGTTCAAATTTGACATGTTTTTCTACTTTTTTATGCATATATACCTTAGAAAGGTAGAAATAGGTTGTTTCTTGTTCATTTCAAAAGTAATTATCATAGCAGATGTTATTTCAAAGTCAAATGTACATTTACATATCCTACATGTAATCTTAATGCAGACAATTAAATAGGGGGGGGGGGGGGGGGGTTTCAATTATGTAAACACATCTAAATATCTTTATGAAATAAAAAATAAAGGAAACATAATTGTATACTTTTATTGAAAAACAAATTTTCACAGCAATTATGAATTTCTTTAAACAGCCTTAATTTTGTTTTCATAATTTCTTATCAAACACAAACCACAACATGGCATGATGCTTTCTTCAAGTTCCATTATTGTTCATGCATTATCGGATTTAATTTGAATTACCGGTAAATAGTCTGTAGAACACAAGGAATATGCATGTGGATAGAGGTGACAGGTTAATCTCAGGAGCTGACCCACAAGAATCAACAGGTACCGGTAAAAGCCATGTGGTAACAAGAGTCCGTTTTGAGCTGAAATAAATAAAAAAAATAATTAGCTGTGTTTACATACATGTACTAGTAATAGCTGTGTTTACATTAACATATGCATAGTATTTCTGTAAAAAATACACTGACCATGCAGTGTAATAAGTATGACATATCCCAATACATGACATAACATTTAGGCAGTACAAGATCAAAAATTTGCATATCAAGTCATAATATAATATTAAAAAATTTTCATAGGTATAAACACTTATCAAATTGAGAAAGAGAGAGAGTTTGAGAGAGAGAGAGAGAGAGTTTATTACCGTACTTGTAGTGCAACAGTCAATATTTCAATTCGTAAATTACAAACGAATATTACCCACCGAACAGCGTCAAAGTACATGTACCGGTACTGGTATTAGCTTCTGGTATACCATTTTTTATCAATTCTACTGTGTTTTTTTTTTTTTTTTGCAAATAAATTTAGCGAGGGTTTTTGTTTATTTTCTTATAAATTACATGTTTTAAAAACAATACTACGTCGTGTAATAAGCATAAAACATGTGGATGAGTAAACTTAATGAAGAATTTTTAATAGATTATTTTTCACAGAATGTGGTACATTACATGTATGTCAATCTTTATAAAACTAGCGTATATTTCGTGCGCCATAAATTGCAAGTTTTTTGTAAATATCATTTACTTGCATGATAGGTATATATGGTCTAACCAAAATTTTCTTCATAAAGCTACAGCTGTATGTACCACATATATGTTTTGTCACAAGTATACATTTAAAAAAAAAATACCCAAATTCCAACAGTTAAATAAACTCAACTCATTCTCTGATAAGTTCATTGTGTTTTGTGCGTGCATATCTTATTTGTCTGCTGCAACAGCAGCCAATCAGCGGTAAGCTGAATCCACAAAAAGAAAGTTTGTGTTTTAGGAGCGGGTAAATTGTTTATGCGACACTGTCAAGAAAACCAAACCAAATAATAACAAGGAACATAAATATTCACTTAAATGTATTCTGTTGTAAAGTAAAGGTTTTTAACACTTATTGCATCTTGCAAAACATGTGATGACTCTTAATCATCTGTCATATATCTGATATACATGTATATGTAAAAGATGGGAGAAATAACGACGGAACAAAGTGGGATTCGAACCCGGCCCTCTGAATCTCTAGTCAAGTGCTCTACCAACTGAGCTACATGTATCTGGCACCGGTATTCAAACCAGTCTGACCGTCACATTCCTCCCCCTTAAATGATCTTCACCCTCGAAGATCATCCCTGGCAGGATCGAGTTAACCTGTTAGTTCCAGGGGTTGGTCACAACACCAATATTGTAACAGGATGGGAGAAATAATGAAGGACCAAACCGGGATTTGAACCTGGGCCCCCTGAATCTCTAGTCAGGTGCTCTACCAACTGAGCTATCTAGCACTGGTATTCAAACCGGTCTGATCGTCACATATAAAGAATTATTTTAAACAATGTTGTTCAATAAAAAATAACACTCGCAACCTTCAGTTTTTTTCTGTAATTAATCAATATTGGCGTGCAATCAGTTCTCGCCGAGTACCATTTCTCACCAGTGCATTGTTACGTCATTTTATCAACACATAAAATTATATACGAAAATATGATGTAACAGGGCACCAGCGAGAAATGGTCCTCGGCGAGAACTGCTCGCACGCCAGTACTGCCAGTAGTCAGATTAAAAAAAGAGAATAAAAAATTACATTTAAAACATTAACAAGGACAATTTAAGTACACATCATAACTGCTAAACAAGAAAAATTATGTGAACTGGTAGAATGGTACGCATAGTTCTAACTTGTAACCTACATGTACAAGTACATGTACCGGGTACCCTTTGGTCTGCTAAACCTCTTTAATGATACAATGATCGGCATCATAAAGATATTAAAGTCATGTTTTAACTCTGAAGTCTGAAGTATACAATTTTATTTACTTGAAGTTATGTCTACAGGGTATTCATGACTACATTTAGAGTCTTCTGCACAAGAATATATGATATGTTTCTAATTAGACCCTGCTTTGAATTTTGAGTTGAAAATTCACAATCTGTTATTTTTTTAAATAGATAAATTCAGTTACCCTTTCCAGTCCCCCATGAACCTCGAGCGAGTCTAAACATCCATGAAACATATAAAAATCACACGTTAGTAAACAAACACCCACACCATAACAAAAACATCTAACAGTGTGCACATACTTACATGTACATCTATACTATATACTAAATTTTAACCAGTTAACAAGAAACTTTAAAAGGAGAAAAAGCCTCACCTTCTTCAGTAACATCCACATAAATCACACACTTTAATGTCCATCTTTTCTCCTTTATTACCCGTAGCTTATCAACGGCTGATCGTCGACAGAAGTGTGGCTGTCAGAATTTCCTCGTAAACGATTCACACGAGAAAAATATCCTCCTTAAACAAATATGTAGTATTGTTCCCTGTGCATGTTCATATGTTTCACAGTAAATTGAAAATGCATGTGTACACCGAAAGAATACACAACTTCTCTTCTGCATTACGGCTCTCTTTTCTACAATGCCGTTCGTTACTGTTTACATTAAGCGCGCGCGCGGGGGTTACAAACAGGGGCGCCCCGACAAATAGTTGCACATAGAACGTTTAAATAATGTGTGTTCATTGAATTCATAAATGATATAGATGAAAAAAAAATGAAATTGAATCACAACAATTTATCTAAGACGCAACACAACGTAATGCAGTAAATGCCTGGGCCTTAATGTGGCATTTGTTCGCTTGTGTGTTTATGTAGACATATTAACTCGTTCATGTACGATTCTCACATATTTGTTTTATGAAATTTGAAAAAAATATAGCACAGAACTTGTTTAATTTGATACCAAATGACATTATTTAATATATTAACAATAACTGAATTAATTTCTTTTCATAAAATGATAACGAGTTTTGCTATCAGAAAAATACGTGTATGAGCTGCTGACCCCTAATTATAGGGGCCAGCCCTTTTTTCTTAATTTTAAATGAAAGCTCTCGTTATTCTAAACAACTTTTGTTCTATATGTATAAACAAAATATTTTTAGTTTAAAGGTTATAATACAAAAAGCAACAAAATTTCAGCCCCGAAAAAATCTTAAACTTTGGCGACAAATAGCTCAAAAACTAACAAAGAAATTACCAAAATTTTCATGCCAGCAAAACTATAAAATGTTACCGACAATTTCGCCAAATTTCATGAATCTATCATCTGTAGTTCCCGAGATCAACTCTGGACAAAAGACCCCCCAATTTTCAATTAAAGGGCAATAACTCATAACCGGAAGTGAAATTTAAAAATTTGAAAAAAATGTCTAGAGATATTAATATCATCTACATACCCTGAAAGTTTCATAGCAATCAGACAAAAAATGTTCGAGAAATCTCGTGCACAAAATTTGCGGGAAAAAAAAAAAACTAGAGCAAAGCTCGTTGCAAAGCAACGAGTGGGTTTTCCGCTAATGTCGAAAGCAACGCTCGAAGTACGTCTAAGAAGCAGAGTTCTTTATCTAGTAACAAAGAAACCTAAGTACAAAAAGATAAAAAAAAATCGAATGATTCTTGGTACAACTTTACATAATCCGAATGTTTTTAAGTACGACTTAACCAAAAACCCTTAATCATTTCAAGAACGACTTAACAAAAAAAAAACCAATGTGTTTAAGTACGACTTAACAAATTTGACTTCATTTTAGGTACAAGTTTACTTAACCTTGAACTAACATCTTTTTTCTTAACCCAGAATGCAAAATTAAAATTTACGTAAAAAATCAATTTTGTTTAAAACATAATTCTGAGCAACTTTTTTTCTTCACTGCTTTTCAAAGGGTTGACCTTTCGTACGTGTGCTCGTTGCGTCATTAATTGTCAGAAACTTATCGATGTAAAGTTTACTTTACTGTACCTCTGTGAATATTTTCTATGTAAAATTACTATGAACCAGACAACATTGAAATGGTGAACATTTCAAAGGGCCCCGCTTATGTAATTTCAGAGAATTCTGCTTTGACCTTGAGCTATAACTTGAAATTTTTCCAGCTGGCATAGAACTTTTAATTCGATTTCATTCCTCCTAACATACATGCATTTTTGTTCAATCTGACCAAGATTAAGCATATTTGGAAAATAATCTACTGTCTAAAACTAATTTTAAAAAGATCTGCTATGACCTTCCAGGGCTCTACATTAACTTTTTTTCCTACTTGTCCATTCGGACAAGTGACCAAAACATTTACTTGTCCGAACTTCAACTTCACTTGTCCGAAAAATTTTCAATATTAAAGATCAAATATTGTCAACTTGAGAACTACAGTACTCTATTACTAAAATAAAATCATTTATTGATTAATACTCTAGCTATAATTAATAACCTGACTTTTTAAATGGAAACTTAAAGTGTCTTTCCTATAATTATGTACATGTATTTGTTCTCTATAACATTAAACATGATTTGTCAGCTGTAGCTTTGTCATGGCAAATTACAAGACATCTTAAATTTAGCATCAGGTTTAAAAATACATGTAACTGTTATATTGATTTCTCAGCTGTTTTTTAAACTAAACATGGAATGTCATCATAGTCTATCAATGATGAATGAAACCTAAAATAAGTTACATTTCTTTCCATAATCCTTTATCTTTGCTACCTTTTCTTCCTTTCTTTTTTTTAATATATGTGTTTGGTACTTTGTAAGAACCAAGATCCACACCTTGAAAGTTGTTTGAAATTAGTGAACTTCAATCCCGATCAAGAGTAACTCAATTGCATTGCAATTTGATGTCGGGATCGAAATTCAAGATAACTAATCGATAAACTTATAACGAGACTACAGATAAACTTATCACAAAACTTTCTTTCTTTTTTAAATGTTGGAGACTTCTTACTATAAAAAATGCACTTGTCCAGTCGGACAAGTGGCCAGCAATATTCACTTGTCCGCATATTTTTTTAACTGGTACCGGACAAGCGTTAATGTCGAGCCCTGCCTTCACATTGACAGACTTGGTTCAAGGTCACTGCACGCCATTAACCAATAAACTCTGTAAAGGTAAAATATTAGCCAAATTGGGGCTAAAAGGAGAGTATATCTATGCTCTTAAAATATGGATTTTTGTGTGATCTGATATGACCTTGACTCTTCATCTACAAATATCATTCGAGGTCATTGCATATATTTTGATCAAAGGCATCATGTGGGTGAAGTATGAGGCTGAATGGAGCAAAGGGAGAGAAGATATACTCCGGACAAGGATTTGTAAAAATATAATTCTGCTATGACCTTCACAGTTTCTTTTCACTGAAAATAGGTTCAAGGTCACTACACACCCTTTCACCCTTTACTCAAACGCTCTGCTTATGTGAAGTCTGAGCTAAATAAGGGTTAGTAGAAATTATATATGCTCTCAAAAAAGGATTTTTGCATGATCCGATATGATCTTCACCCTTTACCTAGAAATTTCATGCAAGGTCACTGCACATCGTTTAACCATAGAGACACTCTGTGAGTATTAGCCAGGTTGGACCAAAGGGAAAAAAGATATGCCCCAGACAAGGATTTTATATATATAATTCTGCTATGATCTTAACCTTATACCTAAAAACATGGTTCAAGGTCACTGCACATCCTTCAACCAAAGGAACCCTGTGGATGAGGTATGAGCCAGATTGGGCCAAGGGGAGAGAAGCTATGCTCCTGTCAAGCCATCTCGGATGGACAGACGGACAAATTGATCACTAGAAGGCGCCCGCATAAACATGCCTTTTTATCTAATTTAAAATAGTATCCATGCTATCTGCCCATGGTGAATAGTCATCAATATTTACAATATTTAACCAAAAAATAGCTTTTAAAAATATTTGAAAAGGTAAAAATTGTAAAAACCCCAGCGGGATTCGAACTCATGACTTACAGGTTCCTAGTAACCCTCTAACCCACTGTGCTAAGGAGTTATGTGACCATTTTTGAAAAGAAACTACATGTACTTATATAATTACACTTTATTTTATTGTTTATTTCGATAAACAATACGTCACAACATGGAAGTGTCCCATATCACCTTAAACTCGGAACACCTCTGACCTAATAAGATCGCATCATTAAATACAAAGTTTGATTTAACTCTAATTTGTTTATCATCAAGAAATTGTGCATCGCTGACAAATAAAGTTTTCTTCTGTATAATGAAATACCAATTAACTGACTATTCGGACAATAGCAAGTTTATTGTCCAACTCCACAGCAACTATTTCCCTTGGCTTTGCCTCATTAAATAGTTGCTGTCTTTGGGGACAATAAACTTGCTATTGTCCTCATACCCAGTAAATACTAAATAGGCATATAATATCCCATCCACCTACATTTCATGTTATATAACCTCCCGTTTGTAACCTTCAATTTCACTGTAAAGTCAACATATCTGTCATAGCCGCAAGTTTCACAATTTATTTCTGCTTCTCATGTACTTAAAATCAGGGGCCTTAATATTGCTTACCAATTCCAACAAGAGACATCCCTCTAACTATTGATAATCATTAAAATTCATTTCATGAATCTACGCAACAATGATAAACCTTCAAGTACAGTCACTCTCAATTTTACAAAAATATTGACGGTACTTTATCCGAAACTGTTCCTTGTACCTTTAACTTAGTACACTAACATTTTTATGAAAAGACTAAGAAAGCTAATGCAATTCTGAGAAAAAGAATACCACATATTGCCAATTCCATTGAGGTTTAATAAAAATATGGCCATTTAAGTGAACCCACCATTTCCAATTTCCTTTAGTAAACACAGATTTACAGGGTTCTCCATAGTAAAACATCTTTACCTGACCTTTTAGAGGTCAACTTTTGTTCAACCACCTTTAAAAAGAAACCTTATTCAATACAACATACCCCTACATGATATAATCATGATAAAAGCTTCACATCACTTAGAAATACCCTTACATGTATACCCCCCACCCCCCAATCTTTTGATTTTCATAAAAAGTCATGGTTTGAAATGTTTTACCTAATTTTATGAGACGTGTGGCAATTTCCTTGAGTAATTTCTCACACATATGAAAACAATCATCAATGATTCTAAAATTTGATCTTTATTTGTTTATTGTATGATTTGTACCATTTTAATTAACAAATAGACAGCTGTCCTGCTTGTGATTTCTTGTTTTCATGAAAAAAGTAAGCTAACAATCATATTTAGTGAATATCTAATCTATTCTGATTTCTAGTCTCCTTCTAACCATGCTAAAACAGTAAGTTACAACCTACAAGTTAGACATCTGCCTTAAATTAAAATTAAATTCAAACACACCCAGGTAGCTGGAGACAGATCGAGTTGATTTCATTGAAAAATTTTCAAATTTGACATGTTTTTCTACTTTTTTTTATGCATATATACCTTAGAAAGGTAGAAATAGGTTGTTTCTTGTTCATTTCAAAAGTAATTATCATAGCAGATGTTATTTCAAAGTCAAATGTACATTTACATATCCTACATGTAATCTTAATGCAGACAATTAAATAGAGGGGGGGGGGGGATTTTTCAATTATGTAAACACATCTAAATATCTTTATGAAATAAAAAATAAAGGAAACATAATTGCATACTTTTATTGAAAAACAAATTTTCACAGCAATTATGAATTTCTTTATAAACAGCCTTAATTTTGTTTTCATAATTTCTTATCAAACACAATCCACAACATGGCATGATGCTTTCTTCAAGTTCCATTATTGTTTATGCATTATCGGATTTAATTTGAATTACCGGTAAATAGTCTGTAGAACACAAGGAATATGCATGTGGATAGAGGTGACAGGTTAATCTCAGGAGCTGACCCACAAGAATCAACAGGTACCGGTAAAAGCCATGTGGTAACAAGAGTCTGTTTTGAGCTGAAATAAAAAAAAAAATAATTAGCTGTGTTTACAAACATGTACTAGTAATACCTGTGTTTAAATTAACATATGCATAGTATTTCTGGAAAAAATACACTGACCATGCAGTGTAATAGGTATGACATATCCCAATACATGACATAACATTTAGGCAGTACAAGATCAAAAATTTGCATATCAAGTCATAATATAATATTAAAAAATTTTCATAGGTATAAACACTTATCAAATTGAGAGAGAGAGAGTTTGAGAGAGAGAGAGAGAGTTTATTACCGTACTTGTAGTGCAACAGTCAATATTTCAATTCGTAAATTACAAACGAATATTACCCACCGAACAGCGTCAAAGTACATGTACTGGTATTAGCTTCTGGTATACCATTTCTTATCAATTCTACTGTGTTTTTTTTTTTCGGCAAATAAATTTAGCAAGGGTTTTTGCTTATTTTCTTATAAATTACATGTTTTAAAAACAATACTATGTGTAATAAGCATAAAACATGTATGAGTAAACTTAATGAAGAATTTTTAATAAATTATTTTTCACAGAATGTGGTACATTACATGTATGTCAATCTTTATAAAACTAGCGTATATTTCGTGCGCCATAAATTGCAAGTTTTTTGTAAATATCATTTACTTGCATGATAGGTATATATGGTCTAACCAAAATTTTCTTCACAAAGCTACAGCTGTATGTATCACATATATGTTTTGTCACAAGTATACATTTAAAAAAAAACAACCCCAAATTCCAACAGTTGAAATAAACTCATTCTCTGATAAGTTCATTGTGTTTTGTGCGTGCATATCTTATTTGTCTGCTGCAACAGCAGCCAATCAGCGGTAAGCTGAATCCACAAAAAGAAAGTTTGTGTTTTAGGAGCGGGTAAATTGTTTATGCGACACTGTCAAGAAAACCACACCAAATAATAACAGGAAACATAAATATTCACTTATATGTATTGTGTTGTAAAGTAAAGGTTTTTAACACTTATTGCATCTTGCAAAACATGTGATGACCCTTAATCATCTGTCATATATCTGATGTACATGTATATGTAAAAGATGGGAGAAATAACGACGGAACAAACTGGGATTCGAACCTGGCCCTCTGAATCTCTAGTCAAGTGCTCTACCAACTGAGCTACATGTATCTGGCACCGGTATTCAAACCAGTCTGACCGTCACATTCCTTCCCCCTTAAATGATCTTCACCCTCGAAGATCACCCCTGGCAGGAGTTAACCTGTTAGTTCCAGGGGTTGGTCACAACACCAATATTGTAACAGGATGGGAGAAATAATGAAGGACCAAACCGGGATTTGAACCTGGGCCCCCTGAATCTCTAGTCAGGTGCTCTACCAACTGAGCTATCTGGCACTGGTATTCAAACCGGTCTGATCATCACATATATAAAGAATTATTTTAAACAATGTTGTTCAATAAAAAATAACACGCGCAACCTTCAATTTTTGTCTGTAATTAATCAATATTGGCGTGCGATCAGTTCTCCCCGAGTACCATTTCTCACCAGTGCATTGTTACGTCATTTTATCAACACATAAAATTATATACGAAAATATGATGTTACAGTGCACCAGCGAGAAATGGTCCTCGACGAGAACTGCTCGCAGGCCAGTACTGCCAGTAGTCAGATTAAAAAAAGAGAATAAAAAATTACATTTAAAACATTAACAAGGACAATTTAAGTACACATCATAACTGCTAAACAAGAAAAATTATGTGAACTGGTAGAATAGTACGCATAGTTCTAACTCTAACCTACATGTACAAGTACATGTACCGGGTACCCGTTGGTCTGCTAAACCATTCTAATGATACAATGATTGGCATCATAAAGATATTAAAGTCATGTTTTAACTCTGAAGTCTGAAGTATACAATTTTATTTACTTGAAGTTATGTCTACAGGACATTCATGACTACATTTGGAGTCTTCTGCACAAGAATATATGATATGTTTCTAATTAGACCGCATAGTTCTAACTTGTAACCTACATGTACAAGTACATGTACCGGGTACCCGTTGGTCTGCTAAACCTTTCTAATGATACAATGATTGGCATCATAAAGATATTAAAGTCATGTTTTAACTCTGAAGTCTGAAGTATACAATTTTATTTACTTGAAGTTATGTCTACAGGATATTCATGACTACATTTGGAGTCTTCTGCACAAGAATATATGATATGTTTCTAATTAGACCCTGCTTTGAATTTTGAGTTGAAAATTCACAATCTGTTATTTTTTTAAATAGATAAATTCAGTTACCCTTTCCAGTCCCCCATGAACCTCGAGCAAGTCTAAACATCCATGAAACATGTAAACATTACACGTTAGCCTAGTAAACAAACACCCACACCATAACAAAAACAAACAGTGTGCACGTACTTACATGTACATCTATACTATATACTAAATTTTAACTTTAACTTTTTTAAACTTTAAAAGGAGTAAAAGCCTCACCTTCTTCAGTAACATCCACATAAATCACACACTTTAATGTCCATCTTTTCCCCTTTATTACTCGTAGCTTATCAACGGCTGATCGTCGACAGAAGTGTGGCTGTCAGAATTTCCTCGTAAACGATTCACACGAGAAAAATATCCTCCTTAAACAAATATGTAGTATTGTTCCCTGTGCATGTTCATATGTTTCACAGTAAATTGGAAATGCATTTGTACGTCGAAAGAATACACAACTTCTCTTCTGCATTACGGCTCTCTCTTTTCTACAATGCCGTTCGTTACTGTTTACATTCGGCGCGCGCGCGGGGGTTACAAACAGGGGCGCCCCGACAAATAGTTGCACATAGAACGTTAAAATAATGTGTGTTCATTGAATTCATAAATGATATAAATGAAAAAAATGAAATTGAATCACAACTATTTATCTAAGACGCAACACAACGTAATGCAGTATATGCCTGGGCCTTAAAGTGGCATTTGTTCGCTTGTGTGTCTATGTAGACAAATTAACTCGTTCATGTAACGTTACGATTCACACATATTTGTTTTATGAAATTTGAAAAAAATAGGGCACAGAACTTTTTAAATTTGATACCAAATGACATTATTTAATATATTAACAATAACTGAATTAATTTTTTTTCATAAAATGATAACGATTTTTGCTATCAGAAAAATACGTGTATGAGCTGCTGACCCCTAATTATAGGGGCCAGCCCTTTTTTCTTAATTTTAAATGAAAGCTCTCGTTATTCTAAACAACTTTTGTTCTATATGTATTAACAAAATATTTTTTGTTTAAAGGTTATAATACAAAAAGCAACAAAATTTCAGCCCCGAAAAAATCTTAAACTTTGGCGACAAATAGCTCAAAAACTAACAAAGAAATTACCAAAATTTTCATGCCAGCAAAACTATAAAATGTTACCGACAATTTCGCCAAATTTCATGCATCTACCATCTGTAGTTCCCGAGATCAACTCTGGACAAAAGACCCCCCAATTTTCAATTAAAGGGCAATAACTCATAACCGGAAGTAAATTTTAAAAATTTGAAAAAAACGTCTAGAGATATTAATATCATCTACATACCCTGAAAGTTTCATAGCAATCAGACAAAAAATATTCGAGAAATCTCGTGCACAAAATTTGCGGGAAAAAAAAAAAATAATAATAAGAAACAGTAGAATAACAGAAGGGTTTTCCGTTGAAAAACGGAAAACCCTAATAATAATAAGAAACAGTAGAATAACAGAAGGGTTTTCCGTTGAAAAACGGAAAACCCTAACTAGATTCGATCTCGTTGCGAGCAACGAGTGGGTCTTCCGTCCAATTTTTGAATAGATAAGATTAAACTTATCAATTCAAAGATAAAATCGTAGATCTAAGCGAAAAAAAGAGAAAAAAAATTTGCGGCACTCGAGGCTTGAACCCGGGTCGCCTGGGCCATGTCCACGACCATAACGACTGAGCTACTCGGACTCCGCTTCAGAAATTTGACGCTTAATTTTTCGAGAATGCCTCGATCGATTTTAAAACTAATTACATATTCTTAATCAGTAAAAGGGTTTCTATAAGGTATAAAAATTTCAAAGAAAAATATTAAAAAATAAAAAAGTCGAAAAATTCAATTTTTCAAATTTCCTTCCGGTGACGACCGGAAGTGACGGCGGACATTCTCTTGACCAAGGTACATTAGAAAAACGGTAGATCTATCATCTCTGAAAATTTCAGCCTTTTATCTTTACTCGTTTTTGAGAAACCCGACAGACAAAATTGACTTTTTAAAATCGTAAACGGACGATAACTTCTGACCGGAAGTGTTTTTCCAAAAAAAAAAAATTATATATCAGCTTTAGATAAAAACACGTTCGTATTGAAAATTTGGGCGTAATCGAGTCAGTAGTCTCCGAGAAATCGTCTGCACAAAATCGGTAAGAAAAAAAAAGAATAACTAGAGCAAAGCTCGTTGCAAAGCAACGAGTGGGTCTTCCGTTAATGTCGGAAGTAAAACTGGAAGTTCCTGTAAGAAGCAGAGCTCTTAAACCAATTACAAGAGTAACTTAAAAATAAAAGATGAAAAGTCGAATTATTCCTGGTACGACTTAACAAAATACGAATGATTTTAAGTACGACTTAACAAACACCTTTCCGATTTCAAGAACGACTTAACAAAAAAAAAATCCGAATGTGTTCGGATTAAGTACGACTTAACAATTATTTTTGGAACGAGTTAATTTCACTTTAAACATTACGCTATTTTTTAAACCAAGGACGCGGAATCAAAATTTCCGGAAAAATCGATTTTTAAACCCCGATATCTCTGTAATGCATCGTCCGATTTCAAAACGGGTTTCGGTTTTAAATTAAGCTTAATAAAAGCTTCTTTGCTGCTTTATGATTAATATCAAATTATTGGTCAGAAAAGAGTAATTATGAAAAGACTTAGTAGCCCTTCTGGCCCCTAATTTGAGGGGTCAGTCCCTTTTTCTTGATATCAAATAAAACGTCTCACTAATATAAACATATTTTGTTCTACAAGTGTTCATGAATTGTAAACCGTTCTCGAGATATCTGTACAAATGCGTTTTAGGGGCCGACCCTTTAACACCTTACCGGGGCCACTAACAACAACATTTTTGGTATCATATTGTTAAGAACATTATTTTGAAGAACTTTTGTTCTACATTGCTTTTAAAAATATTTCTCCTTTTTCAGATATTAATGATCAGAGTTTTGAGTTCTGGCCCCTTGAAACCCCTAATTACGTAATATATGACTTAGGTATGGTAATGTATAGATGAACAGCTGTAAAATGAACATTTTTTCTAATATAATTAATTACAAAATATTGTTCAGTAAAGAGTTATTGTAAGAAGACATTAGAGCCCTCTTGACCCCTAATTTGAGGGGCCAGCCCCTTTTTCTTGACATCAAATAAAAGGTCTTGTAAATATAATCATATTTTGTTTAACAAGTGTTCACAAAATGTTTACCGTTCTTGAGATATCTGTACAAATGTGTTTTAGGGGCCGACCCTTTAACTCCTAAATGGGGTCATAAACAAAAACATTTAAGGTAGCATATTGTACAAAACATTATTTTGAACAACTTTTGTTCTACATTGCTTTTAAAAATATTTCTCCTTTTTCAGATATTAATGATCAAAGTTTTGAACTTCTGGCCCCTTGGAACCCCTAATTACGTAATATATGACTTAAGTATGGTACTGTATAGATAAACAGCTGTACAATGAACATTTTTGCATCTATAACTGATAACAAATTATTGTTCACTAAAAAGTTATTGCAAATAGACTTTAGAGCCCTCTTGGCCCCTAATTTGAGGGGCCAGCCCCTTTTTCTTGATATCAAATAAAAGCCCGTGTAAATTGAAACAGCTTTTGCATTACATGTGTTAACAAAATATTTATACGTCAAAAGATATTACGGAAAATGTGCGAAAATTTTGTGAAAAAATTTGGTGCTAATTTTCAGGTTCAGGCGAGCTTCTAGGCCTTGCGCATTTTTCGCAATTGGAAGCATGGAGGGAAATCTACAGACATTCATCTACAATCCCTGCAAATTTCAAGCTTTTATCATGATTAGTTTAAGAGGAGATGCGTGGACAAAATGACCCTTAAAAATTTACAAAATCGTCCATATCTGAAACCGGAAGTGACGTAATCATTTGAAATATTAATAATCAGTAGCGACATTGATTTTTAATAACTCCTAAAAATTTGGTGTAAATCGGTTGAATAGTTTCTGAGAAATAACGGTCCAAAAAAGTCAGAAAAAGAAAAAAAAGTATAATAATAAAGAAAAAGAAACCGTAGAATAACAGAAGGGTTTTCCGTTGAAAACGGAAAACCCTAATAATAATAACTAGATTCGATCTCGTTGCGAGCAACGAGTGGGTCTTCCGTCCGATTTTTGAATAAATAAGATTAAACTTATCAATTCAAAGATAAAATCGTAGATCTAAGCGAAAAAAAGAGAAAAAAATTTTGCGGCACTCGAGGCTTGAACCCGGGTCGCCTTGGCCATGTCCACGACTATAACGACTGAGCTACTCGGACTCCGCTTCAGAACTTTGACGCTTAATTTCTCGAGAATGCCTTGATCGATTTTAAAACTAATTACATATTCTTAATCAGTGAAAGGGTCACTATAAGGTGTAAAAATTTCAAAGAAAAATATTAAAAAATAAAAAAGTCGAAAAATTCAATTTTTCAAATTTCCTTCCGGTGACGACCGAAAGTGACGGCAGACATTCTCTTGACCGAGGTACATTAGAAAAACGGTAGATCTATCATCTCTGAAAATTTCAGCTCTATATCTTTGCTCGTTTTTGAGAAACCCGACAGACAAAATTGACTTTTTAAAATCGTAAACGGACGATAACTTCTGACCGGAAGTGTATTTTCAAAAAATAAAAATTATGTATCAGGTTTAGATAAAAACACGTTTATATTGAAAATTTGAGCGAAATCGACCAAGCCATCTCCGAGAAATCGTCTGCACAAAATCGGTAAGAAAAAAAAAGAATAATAATAATAACTAGACACGATCTCGTTGCGAGCAACGAGGAGGTCTTCCGTTCGATTTTTAGAATGAAATATGACATCATTGACTTTGATTTTCGACAACAAAACATATTATGGAAAAAGGAGTGAAGTACTAATGCTTTATTGTATCGCTTTTTATAAGTTCTCTTGCTTTTTAAATACTTGCATTTCTTTCAATTAAGATAGAAAAGATCAAACTTGTTTACCTCTGGTCCCTCAAAAACCCTAAATGGGTAACGCAAGAGAAATTCATTATATTGTTAGGATATATAAACGTATTATACCTAATCTAGCTTTAATAACCTTTCACAAAATGGCTCTCATTAAAGGGCTATAGATAAAAGATTTAAGAGCCCTTTGATCCCCAAACTTAAGGGGCAATCCCTTGTTCTTGGATTCAAATGAAAGGACATTTAATTCTGAACACATTTTGTCAACAAGACTTAGTGTTTAGAAATTCGTTACCGTTTTGGAGATATATGAGAAAGAAGGTTTTAGGGGCCGATCCCTTATCTCCTTTTAGGGGCCGTTTAACGAAATTTTGAAGGTTTCAATTTGTTGAGAACATCATTTTGAACAACTTTTCTTCGTACTGCATTACAAAATATATTTCCTTTCTGAGATATGGGTGATCAAAATTTTGGACTTTTGGCCTCTTAAACCCTTAATTACGTAACACATGATAAAATCACTACATTGCTTTGATACATAACTATAAGATAAACACATTTGCTTTTATAACATTTCTCAAAATATCCCTCAATAAAGGGTTATAGATAAAATACTTTAGAGCCCTTCGGTCCCCTACTTTTAGGGGCCAGTCCCTTTTTCTTGATATTAAATGAAAGGTTATTTAATTCTAAACAAATTTTGTTCAACAAGTGTTTAGAAATTCGTTACCGTTCTGGAGATATATGAGAAAGAAGGTTTTAGGGGCCGATCCCATAACTCCTTATAGGGGCCGTTTAAGGAAATTTTGAAGGTTGGTTTTTTTTTAGAACAACATTTTGAACAACTTTTCTTCTGTATTGCATTACAATATATATTTCCTTTCTGAGATATGGGTGATCAAAATTTTGGACTTTTGGCCCCTAAAACCCCTTAATTACGTAATTCATGACAAAATCATTACATTGCTTGAATACATAACTATAAGATAAACACGTTTGCTTCTATAACATTTCACAAAATATATCTCAGTAAAGGGTTATAGATAAATACTTTAGAGCCCTTCGGTCCCCTACTTTTAAGGGCCAGCCCCTTTTTCTTGATATCAAATAAAAGGTCATTTAATTCTACACAAATTTTGTTCAACAGGTGTTTAGAAATTTGCTACCGTTCTAGAGATATATGAGAAAGAAGGTTTTAGGGGCCGGTCCCTTATCTCCTTTTAGGGGGCGTTTAACGAAATTTTGACGGTTGCATTTTGTTAAGAACATCATTTTGAACACCTTTTCTTCTGTACTGCATTTCAAAATATTTTTCCTTTCTGAGATATGGGTGATTGAAATTTTGGAGTTTTGGCCCCTAAAAACCCTTAATTACGTAACACATCATAAAATCATTACATTGCTTGAATACATAACTGTGAGATAAACATATTTGCTTCTTTAATCTATTACGAAATACCCCTCGGTAAAAAACTATAGGAAAAGGACTTTAGAGCCCTCTAGGTCCCTAATATTAGGGGCCAGCCCCTTTTTCATGGTATCAAATGAAAGGTCATGTGATTATAAGACATTTTGTTCAACAAGTGTTCAGAAATCCGTTACCATTCTTGAGATATCTCAGAAAGAATATTTTAGGGGCCGGTCCCTTATCTCCTTATTGGGGCCGCTGAACCAAATTTTTTAGGCTGCATGTTGTTAAGGACATCATTTTGAGCATCTTTTCTTTTATACTGCATTTCAAAATATTTTTCCGTTTTGAGATACAGGTGGTCATAGTTTTGGACTTCTGACCCCTAAAAACCCCTAATTACGTAACATATGAGAAAATCGTTATACTGCTTGGCTTCATATTTGTAAGATAAACATATTTGCTTATATAATTTAATACAAAATATCCCTCGGTAAAGAGTTATGGGTAAAAGACTTTAGAGCCCTTTAGGTCCCTAATTTGAGGTGCCAGCCCCTTTTTCCTGATATCAGCAGAAAGGTCTTGTAAATATAAACTTTTTTTACATTACATGTTTTAACAAAATATTTTCCAGAAAAGAGATAAAGAGAGAAAAGCACAAAAAATTACGACGCTTTTTTAATGTCAATTTTCGAGCCATAGCGAGCTTTGGCGCCAGTAGTGCTAAACATACAAAACAACAATCATGCAAAACTTCAATCTTTTCTTTACCAACCGTAGAAATTTGAGCTCAAAATCTCTTATAGTTTAGGAGAACGGCCGCAGACAAAATACCCATATAAAAAATAGAAAAATCTCAATATCTCCAAAACGGATGTGACGTCATCAGTGCAAAAAATTTGCTATCAAGTTCAGACCACTATCTATCACATCTGAAAATTTTATGGAGATCGGTTGAGCCGTTTCTGAGAAATGGCGTGCACAAAAATGGGAAGAAAAAAAAAGAATAAAAATAATAGGGAAAAAGAAACCGAAGAATAACAATAAGGTCTTCCGTTGGAAACGGAAGACCTTAACTAGATTCGATCTCGTTGCGAGCAACGAGTGGGTCTCCCGTCCGATTTTTGAATAGATAAGATCAAACTTATCATTTCAAAGATAAAATCATAGATTTAAGCGAAATAAAGAGAAAAAAATTTTGCGGCACTCGAGGCTTGAACCCGGGTCGCCTGGGCCATGTCCACGACTATAACGACTGAGCTACTCGGACTCTCGCTTCAGAACTTTGACGCTTAATTTCTCGAGAATGCCTTGATCGATTTTAAAACTAATTACATATTCTTAATCAGTAAAAGGGTCACTATAAGGTGTAAAAATTTTGAAAAAAAATATCAAAAAATAAAAAAGTCGAAAAATTCAATTTTTGAAATTTCCTTCCGGTAACAACCGGAAGTGACGGCGGACATTCTCTATACCGAGGTACATTAGAAAAACGGTAGATCTATCATCTCTGAAAATTTCAGCTCTATATCTTTGCTCGTTTTTGAGAGACCCGACAGACAAAATTGACTTTTTAAAATCGTAAACGGACGATAACTTCCGACCGGAAGTGTATTTTCAAAAAATAAAAATTATATATCAGGTTTAGATAAAAACACGTTTATATTGAAAATTTGAGCGAAATCGACCCTGCCATCTCCGAGAAATCGTCTGCACAAAATCGGTAAGAAAAAAAAAGAATAATAATAATAATAATAAGAATAAGAAAAGTGAAAAAGAAACAATAGAATAATAGAAGGGTCTTCCGCTGAAGACGGAAGACCCTAACTAGATTCGATCTCGTTGCGAGCAACGAGTGGGTCTTCCGTCCAATTTATGAATAGATAAGATTAAACTTATGAATTCAAAGATAAAATCGTAGATCTAAGCGAAAAAAAGAGAAAAAAATTTTGCGGCACTTGAGGCTTGAACCCGGGTCGCCTTGGCCATGTCCACGACAATAACGACTGAGCTACTCGGACTCCGCTTCAGAACTTTGACGCTTAATTTCTCGAGAATGCCTTGATCGATTGTAAAACTAATTACATATTCTTAATCAGTAAAAGGGTCACTATAAGGTGTAAAAATTTCAAAGAAAAATATTCAAAAATAAAAAAGTCGAAAAATTCAATTTTTCAATTTCCTTCCGGTGACGACCGGAAGTGACGGCGGACATTCTCTTGACCGAGGTACATTAGAAAAACGGTTGATCTATCATCTCTGAAAATTTCAGCTCTATATCTTTGCTCGTTTTTGAGAAACCCGACAGACAAAATTGACTTTTTAAAATCGTAAAAGGACGATAACTTCCGACCGGAAGTGTATTTTCAAAAAATAAAAATTATATATCAGGTATAGATTAAAACACGTTTATATTGAAAATTTGAGCGAAATCGACCCAGCCATCTCCGAGAAATCGTCTGCACAAAATCGGTAAGAAAAAAAAAGAATAATAATAATAATAACTAGACACGATCTCGTTGCGAGCAACGAGGAGGTCTTCCGTCCGGTTTTTAGAAGGAAATTTAACATCATCGACTTTGATTTTCGAAAAAAAAACATGATATGGAAAAAAGAGTGGAGAACTAATGCTGTATTGTATCACATTTTATAACTTATCTGATATTGCCTTTTTAAAGACTTGCATTTCTTCAAATTAAGATAGAAAAGATTAAACTTGTTTACCTCTGGCTCCTAAAGAACCCTTAATACGTAACGCAAGAGAAAATTATTATATTGTTAGGATATATAAACGTATTATACCTAATTCAGCTTAAATAACTTTTCACAAAATAGCTCTTAGTAAAGGGCTATAGATTAAAGAATTTAGAGCCCTTTGATCCCCTAATTTAAGGGGCCAGCCCCTTTTTCTTGAAATCAAATGGAAGGTCATTTCATTCTGAACACATATTGTCAACAAATGTTTAGAAATTCGTTACCGTTCTTAAGATAAATGGGAAAGAAGGTATTAGGGGCCGATCCCTTATCTCCATAAAGGGACCGTTTAACGAAATTTTGAGGGTTGCGTATTGTTAAAAACATCATTTTGAACAACTTTTCTTCTGTGCTGCATTTCAAAATATTTTTCCTTTCTGAGATATGGGTGATCAAATTTTGGACTTTTGACCCCTAAAACCCCTAATTACATAACACATGATAAAATTATTACATTGCTTAGATACACAACTATGAGATAAACATATTTGCTTCTATAACATTTTACAAAATATCCCTCAGTAGGAGGCTATAGATAAAAGATTTTAGAGCCTTTTGATCCCCAAATTTAAGGGGCCAGCCCCTTTTTCTTGATATCAAATAAAAGGTCACTTAATACTAAACACATTTTGTTCAACAAGTGTTTAGCAATTTGTTACTGTTCTGGAGATATATAAGAAAAAGGGTTTTAGGGGCCGATCCCCTATCTCCTTATAGGGGTCGTTTAACGAAATTTTGAGGGTTGCATATTGTTAAGAACATCAGTTTGAACAACTTTTCTTCTGTACTGCATTTCAATAAATTTTTTCTTTCTGAGATATGGGTGATCTGAAATTTTGACTTTTGGCCCCTAAAAACCCCTAATTACATAACACATGATAAAATCATTACATTGCGTAGATACATAACTGTGAGATAAACATATTTGCTTCTATAACATTTTACAAAATATCCCTCAGTAAGAGGCTATAGATAAAAGACTTTAGAGCCCATTGGTTCCCTAAATTAAGGGGCCAGCCCTTTTTTTTTGATATCAAATAAAAGGTCACTTTATTCTAAATATATTTTGTTCAACAAGTGTTTAGAAATTTGTTACCGTTCTGGAGATATATAAGAAAAAAGGTTTTAGGGGCCGATCCCTTATTTCCTTATAGGGGTCGTTTAACGAAATTTTGAGGGTTGCATATTGTTAAGAACATCGGTTTGAACAACTTTTCTTCTGTACTGCATTTCAAAATATTTTTCCTTTCGGAGATATGGGTGATCAAAATTTTTGACTTTTGGCCCCTAAATACCCTTAATTACGTAACACGTGATAAAATCATTACATTGCGTAGATACATAACTGTGAGATAAACATATTTGCTTCTATAACATTTCACAAAATATCGTTCAGTAAAGGGCTACAGATTTAAGACTTTAGAGCCCTTTGGTTCCCTAATTTGAGGGGCCAGCCCCTTTTTCTTGATTTTAAAAGGAAGGTCTTGTAAATAGAAACTATTTTTACATTACATGTCTTAACAAAATATTTTTCAGAAAAGAGATAATTAAAGAAAACCACAAAAAATTACGACTTTTTTTTTATCCCAATTTTCGGGTCCAGGCGAGCTTCGACACATTTTGCGATCGAAATGATTTTAAACCTTCATGCACAATTTCAATCTTCCGTCTTCCATCGCTGAAAATTTCAAGTTTATATCTGCTATAGTTTAAGAGGAGTACTGCCGACAAAATACCCCTCTGAAAATCGATAAAACGACTATATCTCAAAACCGGAAGTGACGTCATCAATAAAAAAAATTTGCAATACGGTTCATATCATCTTCTATTAGATCCCAAAATTTCATGAAAATCAATTGAGTAGTTCTCGAGATCTTGCGTGCACAAAATTTGTAAGAAAAAAAAATAATAATAATATAGAAGAATAGGGAAAAAGAAACAAAGCAATAACAATAAGGTCTTCCGTTGGAAACGGAAGACCTTAATAAGAATAATCTTAACCAGCACAATAATAGAAAGGTCTTCCGTTGGAAACGGAAGACCTTAATTATCAGATTTTCATTTCTTGGACATCAAAGACTCATTGAGTTTATTTAATTATTTTATATCTGTGAACCTTTCACTCAGCTTACTTATATCATTACCCGTCAATTTATACTCATTGTTAAGATTCTTATAAATAGTTATGTACAATTGTCAATGCGCAGTCTGGAATACGGCGGCCAGCCCCGGCCACGTCCGACTCTCCCAGAGTATTGAGTCCGGAGGCCACTACTGGCCATATCCGACTTGTTTGTAACATGTTTGTCTGTTAAATTGTTATAATGTTGCCATCGTTGAGTTTCGTCCAATTAATGTACATGTGGAATCCTGCATCAATTGCCTGTTTATTTCTCTGGAACTCTATACTGGTGGACCTTCGGTAATACGGCAACCCTACCCTTCGTTTTAGCTTACAGCCCACAGCGCGCCACAACCTTATACCTTATACACTTTACGCCAACATTCCCTCACCCGGTTCCTACTGCACACGACTGATGCAGATCCAGACGAATTCTCTAGCACCGTAAAATCTACGCGGTCACAGAAATATTATAAAATAATAAAAATTTTACAGGGGGTTTTGAAGAATAGTTTTGTATTTCGAGGAGGGGGAACATGCGCGGATCAGAAAAATGTTCCGGGGTGGGGGTTGAAAAGTCGGACGGTTTTTTGTTTGCCAAGGGATGTCCGAGGCATATTTGGTAAGTTTATAATGAACACGTAATTGAAAGAAATTTCGCGGGGGGGGGGGGGGGGTCTGGAACCCTTCCCCTTCTAGATCCGCGCATGGAGAAGACCGGTGCCGGTAATTTTACTGTAATTTTAACCATTTTTATTTAATTATTCATGTTCATAATTATCAGAAAACCAATATTATCTTTCAAAGCAGTTAAAACTTAAAACTTAAGATACGAACCATTTAGTCTCGGTGAGTATTGCGTCCGCGTACGAAAGAAATGGCAATTTTCAAGAAATTCGGATGGACGATCTGTGTCCTAGGTCGTCCATCCGATTCTTTTTCAGACTAAAAGCTACAGACCTGCAGTTAGAGATTGTCAAACTTTTATTGATTATGTCAATTTGTTTGTCTCAAAGAATCATTATTTAAATCAATAAAGTTTTACCTTAAAAAAAAGAAAGAAATCGGGCACAATTTTCAATGTTAGCATTTTACAATTTTATGGTCTAATAAAATTTCAAGAAACAACTCTTCATTGCTTTATCCGAAATATTGCATGAAAAAAAAATTACATCGCATTTTTTAAATTACAAAAGGATATTCAAAATGAACTTGGATTAACCGCTAACAAACAGGCATAAAGAGAGACTGAGAACCAATTTTTTCTCTTTTTTTTACATCAAAAGAAATTCAAAAATAAATCAAAATATATTTTTTCTTTGTATGCGTTAATGAAAACGTAGATCAGCAAGGGGTTCTTTGTCGTGCACGCACCTACTTAACGGATTGTTACACAGGTCTACAACGATGACAAATATCGAAAAGGCAATATTGTGGGTGATGGATGAATGTGTAGTTTGTTTTTGAAGTTTATTTTTGATACATGTAATTATATTTATCTGGATCGGTTATGTTTGTTGGTTTGTTTTGTTTATTAAAGAAGGGAATAAAGAAATGAGTAATTTTCAGACACGTAGCATCGTTTTTGAAAGTGTGTGGGGGGGGGGGGGGGGGCAAACTCATCCAACAAATCTTGACAAGCAAAAAAAGAAAAAAAGAATTTTTTTGAATTTTTCAAAATTGTCAAAATTTCACCCATAATTTCATGATTTTCATACCATTTTTTTTTTCATGCTACCAAAATGGGGGGGGGGGGGGGGGGCAACTCCATGATAATTCAATTTTTGTATGTAAATTTAAAAAAAATAGTTGCTGCGAGATAAAGTGGGGAGAGGACATCTTTATGTCATATAACATGTGAAACTGATTTCATTCCACCCACAAGCTTGAAATAATTTTAATGAAAACAATATAAATAGACGTCATAAATCCCATATCAAACGACATATTACCACTTGATTCTGCGCGTCTTTTTAATGAATTTATAAACAGCGGCAAATTCTAAAATGTATTTTTAAAGGTAATGTTAGCTGCAAGTGTGTAGACCTTGTATGAAAAATTTTGGATGGTAGTCAATTTTTCCGGGATACAGACCGAGCGTGTACATGTACTAATCCTTCTTCACAATGTAATTTTTGTATATATCTTCTCTTCACTGTAAACACAGTTTATTGAGAATAAAGTTCATTGTCATTGGTACATATATGCAGCTAAGGTAACTAAGAATGCTTCCAATAAAATACTAAGTTGAGTAATGCAAGCTTTTAAGAAAGCAATACTTATATTTGTTTAAAATATAACACCCCCAATACTTCGTCTTACGTTCGCTATTTGTAGAACAAGCAGAACCAGTATCAGTCTGACCGGCCTCACCATATACATTGTTGAAATTTAATTGTCCTAGCATTGCATTGCTCTGCATGTACACAATTTCTTTTAAAAATTAAACACTTAAAGTGTTCATCTATATGGCTACACATAACGTACACACGTGATTCAAAATAACGCAGACGGAAAACGGTAAATAATTCAGTCATTAGGTCTACATTTTATAGAACTTGTAAAAAAAAACACATTGCGGGTCTGAATGTTTGTTGATATGTCAATCTATCAATATACAGTTTGTTAATTATTTTCGATTGCTAAGGCTACAGCGTATTTGAAGAACATTGAACAACATTTTTTCCATGCCACTTTTTTCCATGGAAGATAGCGAGTACAAGTATAAAGCATTTATAAAATTTATTTGATTACCTCTTTAGAATTGTGTATGGAATAAATAGTTTATAAGTTGCTGCTGAAGGTTGTTTGGTATTTTCGTTTGTAGATGTTTTGCAAGTAAAAAACGTGAAACGCGGGGCAAGTCATAATTAATATCCCTAATAATCGTAACTTAAAACTAGCGGCTTAGGATTCAAATATTATCGTATACAAATATTACATTCACTTTTTAAAATCATCTCCACGATTATAATTATATTATGTCCATCGCAAATCAGTATTTTTTTTTTTTTGCTTTAAAAGAAATGTTCTATCGGGAGCAATCCCGCGTTCGCGTACATTTGTCATGTCAGTAATACACATTGTGCTTTATAAGACGGCCGTGTATACGTATTGTAGAAAATTTGAGTTTAATTACCATGTATTGGAACCATTTTATTAACACATCTCCCAGTACTGAAACAATTCAAAGTAACACAGTGGGGCGTTAAACGTGAACGTCCAGCTCTACAAGCACATGCACTGTCGTCTAGGCGACTGCCATGAATACAGCTAGCGACTCTCCTATCGATCGGTTACCTGAGTCTCGTAATGCATCTAAATATAGACAGGGGCACAGTTATGAAACAAACAACAAAAATAAGGTCAGAGAGGTTCATCTTTATGAAATGAAAATGTACATATGAATAAAAACATTTGGGAATTTTATGTGGAATTATTTTTGCGCGCTACATGTATCAGTTAGTGCATTACAAGAAGTCCTTTCATAACCTCATAAACGTGCGCACCCCCACAAAAATGGACCGAACTGACAACAATTGTTTCTGCAAATACTGACTATAAATTACGAAAACATTAAATTGAATACTATGGAAGGATTCAAAATTAATTTCTTTACAACTTTGCTTCAATAATGCATTAGAAATTTTTATTACTCTTTAAGTTATTGACAAGAAACTTTGGACGCCTCTAACTCCCTAATTATAGGGGCCAGCCCCTTTTTCGGTATACCGAATGAAAGGTCTGGGTAAGACTAAGAACTTTTAAAATACATGTTATAACAAATTTTTATCAGGTAGAAAACTAACACGGAAAATACGCGAATTTTTTTTTGAATTTTTTTCTTACCTTTGTTTCAACATCTATACCATCCCTTTTATTTGCATTTAAATAATAAATGAAATATATCTCGCACAAATTCAATGTATTAGCTTCCAAACCAGCCCATCTTTGAGACTCTGCCAGTCATCGTTATAGCTAAACCCCCCTGGACAAAAGAAGTCATTAAATTTTACTAAATGGGGAATAACTCAAAACCGGATATGGATTTTCCTCAACTAAAATATGCAACGACAACATCACGCGGCATGTTATCAGTCCTGAAAATTTCAAAACAATCGGTGAACAAACGAGCGAGATATTAAGGATCAAAGTTGGCGTCTAGAAGAAAAAAAAAATAACTAGATTCGATCTCGTTGCGAGCAACGAGTGGGTCTTCCGTCCAATTTTTGAAAAGATAAGATTAAACTTATCAATTCAAAGATAAAATCGTAGATCTAAGCGAAAAAAAGAGAAAAAAATTTTGCGGCACTCGAGGCTTGAACCCGGGTCGCCTAGGCACATGACCACGACTCTAACGACTGAGCTACTCGGACTCCGCTTCAGAACTTTGACGCTTAATTTCTCGAGAATGCCTTGATCGATTTTAAAACTAATTACATATTCTTAATCAGTAAAAGGGTCACTATAAGGTGTAAAAATTTCAAAAAAAAATATTCAAAAATAAAAAAGTCGAAAAATTCAATTTTTCAAATTTCCTTCCGGTGACGACTGGAAGTAACGGCGGACATTCTCTATACCGAGGTACATTAGAAAAACGGTAGATCTATCATTTCTGAAAATTTCAGCCTTTTATCTTCACTCGTTTTTGAGAAACCCGACAGACAAAATTGACTTTTAAAAATCGTAAACGGACGATAACTTCTGACCGGAAGTGTTTTTCCAAAAAATAAAAATTATATATCAGCTTTAGATGATAACACGTTTATATTGAAAATTTGAGCGAAATCGACCAAGCCATCTCCGAGAAATCGTCTGCACAAAATCGGTAAGAAAAAAAAAGAATAATAACTAGACACGATCTCGTTGCGAGCAACGAGGAGGTCTTCCGTTCGATTTTTAGAATGAAATATGACATCATTGACTTTGATTTTCGACAACAAAACATATTATGGAAAAAGGAGTGAAGTACTAATGCTTTATTGTATCGCTTTTTATAAGTTCTCTTGCTTTTTAAATACTTGCATTTCTTTCAATTAAGATAGAAAAGATCAAACTTGTTTACCTCTGGTCCCTCAAAAACCCTAAATGGGTAACGCAAGAGAAATTCATTATATTGTTAGGATATATTAACGTATTATACCTAATCTAGCTTTAATAACCTTTCACAAAATGGCTCTCATTAAAGGGCTATAGATAAAAGATTTAAGAGCCCTTTGATCCCCAAACTTAAGGGGCAATCCCTTGTTCTTGGATTCAAATGAAAGGACATTTAATTCTGAACACATTTTGTCAACAAGACTTAGTGTTTAGAAATTCGTTACCGTTTTGGAGATATATGAGAAAGAAGGTTTTAGGGGCCGATCCCTTATCTCCTTTTAGGGGCCGTTTAACGAAATTTTGAAGGTTTCAATTTGTTGAGAACATCATTTTGAACAACTTTTCTTCGTACTGCATTACAAAATATATTTCCTTTCTGAGATATGGGTGATCAAAATTTTGGACTTTTGGCCTCTTAAACCCTTAATTACGTAACACATGATAAAATCACTACATTGCTTTGATACATAACTATAAGATAAACACATTTGCTTTTATAACATTTCTCAAAATATCCCTCAATAAAGGGTTATAGATAAAATACTTTAGAGCCCTTCGGTCCCCTACTTTTAGGGGCCAGTCCCTTTTTCTTGATATTAAATGAAAGGTTATTTAATTCTAAACAAATTTTGTTCAACAAGTGTTTAGAAATTCGTTACCGTTCTGGAGATATATGAGAAAGAAGGTTTTAGGGGCCGATCCCATAACTCCTTATAGGGGCCGTTTAAGGAAATTTTGAAGGTTGGTTTTTTTTTAGAACAACATTTTGAACAACTTTTCTTCTGTATTGCATTACAATATATATTTCCTTTCTGAGATATGGGTGATCAAAATTTTGGACTTTTGGCCCCTAAAACCCCTTAATTACGTAATTCATGACAAAATCATTACATTGCTTGAATACATAACTATAAGATAAACACGTTTGCTTCTATAACATTTCACAAAATATATCTCAGTAAAGGGTTATAGATAAATACTTTAGAGCCCTTCGGTCCCCTACTTTTAAGGGCCAGCCCCTTTTTCTTGATATCAAATAAAAGGTCATTTAATTCTACACAAATTTTGTTCAACAGGTGTTTAGAAATTTGCTACCGTTCTAGAGATATATGAGAAAGAAGGTTTTAGGGGCCGGTCCCTTATCTCCTTTTAGGGGGCGTTTAACGAAATTTTGACGGTTGCATTTTGTTAAGAACATCATTTTGAACACCTTTTCTTCTGTACTGCATTTCAAAATATTTTTCCTTTCTGAGATATGGGTGATTGAAATTTTGGAGTTTTGGCCCCTAAAAACCCTTAATTACGTAACACATCATAAAATCATTACATTGCTTGAATACATAACTGTGAGATAAACATATTTGCTTCTTTAATCTATTACGAAATACCCCTCGGTAAAAAACTATAGGAAAAGGACTTTAGAGCCCTCTAGGTCCCTAATATTAGGGGCCAGCCCCTTTTTCATGGTATCAAATGAAAGGTCATGTGATTATAAGACATTTTGTTCAACAAGTGTTCAGAAATCCGTTACCATTCTTGAGATATCTCAGAAAGAATATTTTAGGGGCCGGTCCCTTATCTCCTTATTGGGGCCGCTGAACCAAATTTTTTAGGCTGCATGTTGTTAAGGACATCATTTTGAGCATCTTTTCTTTTATACTGCATTTCAAAATATTTTTCCGTTTTGAGATACAGGTGGTCATAGTTTTGGACTTCTGACCCCTAAAAACCCCTAATTACGTAACATATGAGAAAATCGTTATACTGCTTGGCTTCATATTTGTAAGATAAACATATTTGCTTATATAATTTAATACAAAATATCCCTCGGTAAAGAGTTATGGGTAAAAGACTTTAGAGCCCTTTAGGTCCCTAATTTGAGGTGCCAGCCCCTTTTTCCTGATATCAGCAGAAAGGTCTTGTAAATATAAACTTTTTTTACATTACATGTTTTAACAAAATATTTTCCAGAAAAGAGATAAAGAGAGAAAAGCACAAAAAATTACGACGCTTTTTTAATGTCAATTTTCGAGCCATAGCGAGCTTTGGCGCCAGTAGTGCTAAACATACAAAACAACAATCATGCAAAACTTCAATCTTTTCTTTACCAACCGTAGAAATTTGAGCTCAAAATCTCTTATAGTTTAGGAGAACGGCCGCAGACAAAATACCCATATAAAAAATAGAAAAATCTCAATATCTCCAAAACGGATGTGACGTCATCAGTGCAAAAAATTTGCTATCAAGTTCAGACCACTATCTATCACATCTGAAAATTTTATGGAGATCGGTTGAGCCGTTTCTGAGAAATGGCGTGCACAAAAATGGGAAGAAAAAAAAAGAATAAAAATAATAGGGAAAAAGAAACCGAAGAATAACAATAAGGTCTTCCGTTGGAAACGGAAGACCTTAACTAGATTCGATCTCGTTGCGAGCAACGAGTGGGTCTCCCGTCCGATTTTTGAATAGATAAGATCAAACTTATCATTTCAAAGATAAAATCATAGATTTAAGCGAAATAAAGAGAAAAAAATTTTGCGGCACTCGAGGCTTGAACCCGGGTCGCCTGGGCCATGTCCACGACTATAACGACTGAGCTACTCGGACTCTCGCTTCAGAACTTTGACGCTTAATTTCTCGAGAATGCCTTGATCGATTTTAAAACTAATTACATATTCTTAATCAGTAAAAGGGTCACTATAAGGTGTAAAAATTTTGAAAAAAAATATCAAAAAATAAAAAAGTCGAAAAATTCAATTTTTGAAATTTCCTTCCGGTAACAACCGGAAGTGACGGCGGACATTCTCTATACCGAGGTACATTAGAAAAACGGTAGATCTATCATCTCTGAAAATTTCAGCTCTATATCTTTGCTCGTTTTTGAGAGACCCGACAGACAAAATTGACTTTTTAAAATCGTAAACGGACGATAACTTCCGACCGGAAGTGTATTTTCAAAAAATAAAAATTATATATCAGGTTTAGATAAAAACACGTTTATATTGAAAATTTGAGCGAAATCGACCCTGCCATCTCCGAGAAATCGTCTGCACAAAATCGGTAAGAAAAAAAAAGAATAATAATAATAATAATAAGAATAAGAAAAGTGAAAAAGAAACAATAGAATAATAGAAGGGTCTTCCGCTGAAGACGGAAGACCCTAACTAGATTCGATCTCGTTGCGAGCAACGAGTGGGTCTTCCGTCCAATTTATGAATAGATAAGATTAAACTTATGAATTCAAAGATAAAATCGTAGATCTAAGCGAAAAAAAGAGAAAAAAATTTTGCGGCACTTGAGGCTTGAACCCGGGTCGCCTTGGCCATGTCCACGACAATAACGACTGAGCTACTCGGACTCCGCTTCAGAACTTTGACGCTTAATTTCTCGAGAATGCCTTGATCGATTGTAAAACTAATTACATATTCTTAATCAGTAAAAGGGTCACTATAAGGTGTAAAAATTTCAAAGAAAAATATTCAAAAATAAAAAAGTCGAAAAATTCAATTTTTCAATTTCCTTCCGGTGACGACCGGAAGTGACGGCGGACATTCTCTTGACCGAGGTACATTAGAAAAACGGTTGATCTATCATCTCTGAAAATTTCAGCTCTATATCTTTGCTCGTTTTTGAGAAACCCGACAGACAAAATTGACTTTTTAAAATCGTAAAAGGACGATAACTTCCGACCGGAAGTGTATTTTCAAAAAATAAAAATTATATATCAGGTATAGATTAAAACACGTTTATATTGAAAATTTGAGCGAAATCGACCCAGCCATCTCCGAGAAATCGTCTGCACAAAATCGGTAAGAAAAAAAAAGAATAATAATAATAATAACTAGACACGATCTCGTTGCGAGCAACGAGGAGGTCTTCCGTCCGGTTTTTAGAAGGAAATTTAACATCATCGACTTTGATTTTCGAAAAAAAAACATGATATGGAAAAAAGAGTGGAGAACTAATGCTGTATTGTATCACATTTTATAACTTATCTGATATTGCCTTTTTAAAGACTTGCATTTCTTCAAATTAAGATAGAAAAGATTAAACTTGTTTACCTCTGGCTCCTAAAGAACCCTTAATACGTAACGCAAGAGAAAATTATTATATTGTTAGGATATATAAACGTATTATACCTAATTCAGCTTAAATAACTTTTCACAAAATAGCTCTTAGTAAAGGGCTATAGATTAAAGAATTTAGAGCCCTTTGATCCCCTAATTTAAGGGGCCAGCCCCTTTTTCTTGAAATCAAATGGAAGGTCATTTCATTCTGAACACATATTGTCAACAAATGTTTAGAAATTCGTTACCGTTCTTAAGATAAATGGGAAAGAAGGTATTAGGGGCCGATCCCTTATCTCCATAAAGGGACCGTTTAACGAAATTTTGAGGGTTGCGTATTGTTAAAAACATCATTTTGAACAACTTTTCTTCTGTGCTGCATTTCAAAATATTTTTCCTTTCTGAGATATGGGTGATCAAATTTTGGACTTTTGACCCCTAAAACCCCTAATTACATAACACATGATAAAATTATTACATTGCTTAGATACACAACTATGAGATAAACATATTTGCTTCTATAACATTTTACAAAATATCCCTCAGTAGGAGGCTATAGATAAAAGATTTTAGAGCCTTTTGATCCCCAAATTTAAGGGGCCAGCCCCTTTTTCTTGATATCAAATAAAAGGTCACTTAATACTAAACACATTTTGTTCAACAAGTGTTTAGCAATTTGTTACTGTTCTGGAGATATATAAGAAAAAGGGTTTTAGGGGCCGATCCCCTATCTCCTTATAGGGGTCGTTTAACGAAATTTTGAGGGTTGCATATTGTTAAGAACATCAGTTTGAACAACTTTTCTTCTGTACTGCATTTCAATAAATTTTTTCTTTCTGAGATATGGGTGATCTGAAATTTTGACTTTTGGCCCCTAAAAACCCCTAATTACATAACACATGATAAAATCATTACATTGCGTAGATACATAACTGTGAGATAAACATATTTGCTTCTATAACATTTTACAAAATATCCCTCAGTAAGAGGCTATAGATAAAAGACTTTAGAGCCCATTGGTTCCCTAAATTAAGGGGCCAGCCCTTTTTTTTTGATATCAAATAAAAGGTCACTTTATTCTAAATATATTTTGTTCAACAAGTGTTTAGAAATTTGTTACCGTTCTGGAGATATATAAGAAAAAAGGTTTTAGGGGCCGATCCCTTATTTCCTTATAGGGGTCGTTTAACGAAATTTTGAGGGTTGCATATTGTTAAGAACATCGGTTTGAACAACTTTTCTTCTGTACTGCATTTCAAAATATTTTTCCTTTCGGAGATATGGGTGATCAAAATTTTTGACTTTTGGCCCCTAAATACCCTTAATTACGTAACACGTGATAAAATCATTACATTGCGTAGATACATAACTGTGAGATAAACATATTTGCTTCTATAACATTTCACAAAATATCGTTCAGTAAAGGGCTACAGATTTAAGACTTTAGAGCCCTTTGGTTCCCTAATTTGAGGGGCCAGCCCCTTTTTCTTGATTTTAAAAGGAAGGTCTTGTAAATAGAAACTATTTTTACATTACATGTCTTAACAAAATATTTTTCAGAAAAGAGATAATTAAAGAAAACCACAAAAAATTACGACTTTTTTTTTATCCCAATTTTCGGGTCCAGGCGAGCTTCGACACATTTTGCGATCGAAATGATTTTAAACCTTCATGCACAATTTCAATCTTCCGTCTTCCATCGCTGAAAATTTCAAGTTTATATCTGCTATAGTTTAAGAGGAGTACTGCCGACAAAATACCCCTCTGAAAATCGATAAAACGACTATATCTCAAAACCGGAAGTGACGTCATCAATAAAAAAAATTTGCAATACGGTTCATATCATCTTCTATTAGATCCCAAAATTTCATGAAAATCAATTGAGTAGTTCTCGAGATCTTGCGTGCACAAAATTTGTAAGAAAAAAAAATAATAATAATATAGAAGAATAGGGAAAAAGAAACAAAGCAATAACAATAAGGTCTTCCGTTGGAAACGGAAGACCTTAATAAGAATAATCTTAACCAGCACAATAATAGAAAGGTCTTCCGTTGGAAACGGAAGACCTTAATTATCAGATTTTCATTTCTTGGACATCAAAGACTCATTGAGTTTATTTAATTATTTTATATCTGTGAACCTTTCACTCAGCTTACTTATATCATTACCCGTCAATTTATACTCATTGTTAAGATTCTTATAAATAGTTATGTACAATTGTCAATGCGCAGTCTGGAATACGGCGGCCAGCCCCGGCCACGTCCGACTCTCCCAGAGTATTGAGTCCGGAGGCCACTACTGGCCATATCCGACTTGTTTGTAACATGTCTGTCTGTTAAATTGTTATAATGTTGCCATCGTTGAGTTTCGTCCAATTAATGTACATGTGGAATCCTGCATCAATTGCCTGTTTATTTCTCTGGAACTCTATACTGGTGGACCTTCGGTAATACGGCAACCCTACCCTTCGTTTTAGCTTACAGCCCACAGCGCGCCACAACCTTATACCTTATACACTTTACGCCAACATTCCCTCACCCGGTTCCTACTGCACACGACTGATGCAGATCCAGACGAATTCTCTAGCACCGTAAAATCTACGCGGTCACAGAAATATTATAAAATAATAAAAATTTTACAGGGGGTTTTGAAGAATAGTTTTGTATTTCGAGGAGGGGGAACATGCGCGGATCAGAAAAATGTTCCGGGGTGGGGGTTGAAAAGTCGGACGGTTTTTTGTTTGCCAAGGGATGTCCGAGGCATATTTGGTAAGTTTATAATGAACACGTAATTGAAAGAAATTTCGCGGGGGGGGGGGGGGTCTGGAACCCTTCCCCTTCTAGATCCGCGCATGGAGAAGACCGGTGCCGGTAATTTTACTGTAATTTTAACCATTTTTATTTAATTATTCATGTTCATAATTATCAGAAAACCAATATTATCTTTCAAAGCAGTTAAAACTTAAAACTTAAGATACGAACCATTTAGTCTCGGTGAGTATTGCGTCCGCGTACGAAAGAAATGGCAATTTTCAAGAAATTCGGATGGACGATCTGTGTCCTAGGTCGTCCATCCGATTCTTTTTCAGACTAAAAGCTACAGACCTGCAGTTAGAGATTGTCAAACTTTTATTGATTATGTCAATTTGTTTGTCTCAAAGAATCATTATTTAAATCAATAAAGTTTTACCTTAAAAAAAAGAAAGAAATCGGGCACAATTTTCAATGTTAGCATTTTACAATTTTATGGTCTAATAAAATTTCAAGAAACAACTCTTCATTGCTTTATCCGAAATATTGCATGAAAAAAAAATTACATCGCATTTTTTAAATTACAAAAGGATATTCAAAATGAACTTGGATTAACCGCTAACAAACAGGCATAAAGAGAGACTGAGAACCAATTTTTTCTCTTTTTTTTACATCAAAAGAAATTCAAAAATAAATCAAAATATATTTTTTCTTTGTATGCGTTAATGAAAACGTAGATCAGCAAGGGGTTCTTTGTCGTGCACGCACCTACTTAACGGATTGTTACACAGGTCTACAACGATGACAAATATCGAAAAGGCAATATTGTGGGTGATGGATGAATGTGTAGTTTGTTTTTGAAGTTTATTTTTGATACATGTAATTATATTTATCTGGATCGGTTATGTTTGTTGGTTTGTTTTGTTTATTAAAGAAGGGAATAAAGAAATGAGTAATTTTCAGACACGTAGCATCGTTTTTGAAAGTGTGTGTGGGGGGGGGGGGGGGGCAAACTCATCCAACAAATCTTGACAAGCAAAAAAAGAAAAAAAGAATTTTTTTGAATTTTTCAAAATTGTCAAAATTTCACCCATAATTTCATGATTTTCATACCATTTTTTTTTTCATGCTACCAAAATGGGGGGGGGGGGGGGCAACTCCATGATAATTCAATTTTTGTATGTAAATTTAAAAAAAATAGTTGCTGCGAGATAAAGTGGGGAGAGGACATCTTTATGTCATATAACATGTGAAACTGATTTCATTCCACCCACAAGCTTGAAATAATTTTAATGAAAACAATATAAATAGACGTCATAAATCCCATATCAAACGACATATTACCACTTGATTCTGCGCGTCTTTTTAATGAATTTATAAACAGCGGCAAATTCTAAAATGTATTTTTAAAGGTAATGTTAGCTGCAAGTGTGTAGACCTTGTATGAAAAATTTTGGATGGTAGTCAATTTTTCCGGGATACAGACCGAGCGTGTACATGTACTAATCCTTCTTCACAATGTAATTTTTGTATATATCTTCTCTTCACTGTAAACACAGTTTATTGAGAATAAAGTTCATTGTCATTGGTACATATATGCAGCTAAGGTAACTAAGAATGCTTCCAATAAAATACTAAGTTGAGTAATGCAAGCTTTTAAGAAAGCAATACTTATATTTGTTTAAAATATAACACCCCCAATACTTCGTCTTACGTTCGCTATTTGTAGAACAAGCAGAACCAGTATCAGTCTGACCGGCCTCACCATATACATTGTTGAAATTTAATTGTCCTAGCATTGCATTGCTCTGCATGTACACAATTTCTTTTAAAAATTAAACACTTAAAGTGTTCATCTATATGGCTACACATAACGTACACACGTGATTCAAAATAACGCAGACGGAAAACGGTAAATAATTCAGTCATTAGGTCTACATTTTATAGAACTTGTAAAAAAAAACACATTGCGGGTCTGAATGTTTGTTGATATGTCAATCTATCAATATACAGTTTGTTAATTATTTTCGATTGCTAAGGCTACAGCGTATTTGAAGAACATTGAACAACATTTTTTCCATGCCACTTTTTTCCATGGAAGATAGCGAGTACAAGTATAAAGCATTTATAAAATTTATTTGATTACCTCTTTAGAATTGTGTATGGAATAAATAGTTTATAAGTTGCTGCTGAAGGTTGTTTGGTATTTTCGTTTGTAGATGTTTTGCAAGTAAAAAACGTGAAACGCGGGGCAAGTCATAATTAATATCCCTAATAATCGTAACTTAAAACTAGCGGCTTAGGATTCAAATATTATCGTATACAAATATTACATTCACTTTTTAAAATCATCTCCACGATTATAATTATATTATGTCCATCGCAAATCAGTATTTTTTTTTTTGCTTTAAAAGAAATGTTCTATCGGGAGCAATCCCGCGTTCGCGTACATTTGTCATGTCAGTAATACACATTGTGCTTTATAAGACGGCCGTGTATACGTATTGTAGAAAATTTGAGTTTAATTACCATGTATTGGAACCATTTTATTAACACATCTCCCAGTACTGAAACAATTCAAAGTAACACAGTGGGGCGTTAAACGTGAACGTCCAGCTCTACAAGCACATGCACTGTCGTCTAGGCGACTGCCATGAATACAGCTAGCGACTCTCCTATCGATCGGTTACCTGAGTCTCGTAATGCATCTAAATATAGACAGGGGCACAGTTATGAAACAAACAACAAAAATAAGGTCAGAGAGGTTCATCTTTATGAAATGAAAATGTACATATGAATAAAAACATTTGGGAATTTTATGTGGAATTATTTTTGCGCGCTACATGTATCAGTTAGTGCATTACAAGAAGTCCTTTCATAACCTCATAAACGTGCGCACCCCCACAAAAATGGACCGAACTGACAACAATTGTTTCTGCAAATACTGACTATAAATTACGAAAACATTAAATTGAATACTATGGAAGGATTCAAAATTAATTTCTTTACAACTTTGCTTCAATAATGCATTAGAAATTTTTATTACTCTTTAAGTTATTGACAAGAAACTTTGGACGCCTCTAACTCCCTAATTATAGGGGCCAGCCCCTTTTTCGGTATACCGAATGAAAGGTCTGGGTAAGACTAAGAACTTTTAAAATACATGTTATAACAAATTTTTATCAGGTAGAAAACTAACACGGAAAATACGCGAATTTTTTTTTGAATTTTTTTCTTACCTTTGTTTCAACATCTATACCATCCCTTTTATTTGCATTTAAATAATAAATGAAATATATCTCGCACAAATTCAATGTATTAGCTTCCAAACCAGCCCATCTTTGAGACTCTGCCAGTCATCGTTATAGCTAAACCCCCCTGGACAAAAGAAGTCATTAAATTTTACTAAATGGGGAATAACTCAAAACCGGATATGGATTTTCCTCAACTAAAATATGCAACGACAACATCACGCGGCATGTTATCAGTCCTGAAAATTTCAAAACAATCGGTGAACAAACGAGCGAGATATTAAGGATCAAAGTTGGCGTCTAGAAGAAAAAAAAAATAACTAGATTCGATCTCGTTGCGAGCAACGAGTGGGTCTTCCGTCCAATTTTTGAAAAGATAAGATTAAACTTATCAATTCAAAGATAAAATCGTAGATCTAAGCGAAAAAAAGAGAAAAAAATTTTGCGGCACTCGAGGCTTGAACCCGGGTCGCCTAGGCACATGACCACGACTCTAACGACTGAGCTACTCGGACTCCGCTTCAGAACTTTGACGCTTAATTTCTCGAGAATGCCTTGATCGATTTTAAAACTAATTACATATTCTTAATCAGTAAAAGGGTCACTATAAGGTGTAAAAATTTCAAAAAAAAATATTCAAAAATAAAAAAGTCGAAAAATTCAATTTTTCAAATTTCCTTCCGGTGACGACTGGAAGTAACGGCGGACATTCTCTATACCGAGGTACATTAGAAAAACGGTAGATCTATCATTTCTGAAAATTTCAGCCTTTTATCTTCACTCGTTTTTGAGAAACCCGACAGACAAAATTGACTTTTAAAAATCGTAAACGGACGATAACTTCTGACCGGAAGTGTTTTTCCAAAAAATAAAAATTATATATCAGCTTTAGATGATAACACGTTTATATTGAAAATTTGAGCGAAATCGACCAAGCCATCTCCGAGAAATCGTCTGCACAAAATCGGTAAGAAAAAAAAAGAATAATAACTAGACACGATCTCGTTGCGAGCAACGAGGAGGTCTTCCGTTCGATTTTTAGAATGAAATATGACATCATTGACTTTGATTTTCGACAACAAAACATATTATGGAAAAAGGAGTGAAGTACTAATGCTTTATTGTATCGCTTTTTATAAGTTCTCTTGCTTTTTAAATACTTGCATTTCTTTCAATTAAGATAGAAAAGATCAAACTTGTTTACCTCTGGTCCCTCAAAAACCCTAAATGGGTAACGCAAGAGAAATTCATTATATTGTTAGGATATATTAACGTATTATACCTAATCTAGCTTTAATAACCTTTCACAAAATGGCTCTCATTAAAGGGCTATAGATAAAAGATTTAAGAGCCCTTTGATCCCCAAACTTAAGGGGCAATCCCTTGTTCTTGGATTCAAATGAAAGGACATTTAATTCTGAACACATTTTGTCAACAAGACTTAGTGTTTAGAAATTCGTTACCGTTTTGGAGATATATGAGAAAGAAGGTTTTAGGGGCCGATCCCTTATCTCCTTTTAGGGGCCGTTTAACGAAATTTTGAAGGTTTCAATTTGTTGAGAACATCATTTTGAACAACTTTTCTTCGTACTGCATTACAAAATATATTTCCTTTCTGAGATATGGGTGATCAAAATTTTGGACTTTTGGCCTCTTAAACCCTTAATTACGTAACACATGATAAAATCACTACATTGCTTTGATACATAACTATAAGATAAACACATTTGCTTTTATAACATTTCTCAAAATATCCCTCAATAAAGGGTTATAGATAAAATACTTTAGAGCCCTTCGGTCCCCTACTTTTAGGGGCCAGTCCCTTTTTCTTGATATTAAATGAAAGGTTATTTAATTCTAAACAAATTTTGTTCAACAAGTGTTTAGAAATTCGTTACCGTTCTGGAGATATATGAGAAAGAAGGTTTTAGGGGCCGATCCCATAACTCCTTATAGGGGCCGTTTAAGGAAATTTTGAAGGTTGGTTTTTTTTTAGAACAACATTTTGAACAACTTTTCTTCTGTATTGCATTACAATATATATTTCCTTTCTGAGATATGGGTGATCAAAATTTTGGACTTTTGGCCCCTAAAACCCCTTAATTACGTAATTCATGACAAAATCATTACATTGCTTGAATACATAACTATAAGATAAACACGTTTGCTTCTATAACATTTCACAAAATATATCTCAGTAAAGGGTTATAGATAAATACTTTAGAGCCCTTCGGTCCCCTACTTTTAAGGGCCAGCCCCTTTTTCTTGATATCAAATAAAAGGTCATTTAATTCTACACAAATTTTGTTCAACAGGTGTTTAGAAATTTGCTACCGTTCTAGAGATATATGAGAAAGAAGGTTTTAGGGGCCGGTCCCTTATCTCCTTTTAGGGGGCGTTTAACGAAATTTTGACGGTTGCATTTTGTTAAGAACATCATTTTGAACACCTTTTCTTCTGTACTGCATTTCAAAATATTTTTCCTTTCTGAGATATGGGTGATTGAAATTTTGGAGTTTTGGCCCCTAAAAACCCTTAATTACGTAACACATCATAAAATCATTACATTGCTTGAATACATAACTGTGAGATAAACATATTTGCTTCTTTAATCTATTACGAAATACCCCTCGGTAAAAAACTATAGGAAAAGGACTTTAGAGCCCTCTAGGTCCCTAATATTAGGGGCCAGCCCCTTTTTCATGGTATCAAATGAAAGGTCATGTGATTATAAGACATTTTGTTCAACAAGTGTTCAGAAATCCGTTACCATTCTTGAGATATCTCAGAAAGAATATTTTAGGGGCCGGTCCCTTATCTCCTTATTGGGGCCGCTGAACCAAATTTTTTAGGCTGCATGTTGTTAAGGACATCATTTTGAGCATCTTTTCTTTTATACTGCATTTCAAAATATTTTTCCGTTTTGAGATACAGGTGGTCATAGTTTTGGACTTCTGACCCCTAAAAACCCCTAATTACGTAACATATGAGAAAATCGTTATACTGCTTGGCTTCATATTTGTAAGATAAACATATTTGCTTATATAATTTAATACAAAATATCCCTCGGTAAAGAGTTATGGGTAAAAGACTTTAGAGCCCTTTAGGTCCCTAATTTGAGGTGCCAGCCCCTTTTTTCTGATATCAGCAGAAAGGTCTTGTAAATATAAACTTTTTTTACATTACATGTTTTAACAAAATATTTTCCAGAAAAGAGATAAAGAGAGAAAAGCACAAAAAATTACGACGCTTTTTTAATGTCAATTTTCGAGCCATAGCGAGCTTTGGCGCCAGTAGTGCTAAACATACAAAACAACAATCATGCAAAACTTCAATCTTTTCTTTACCAACCGTAGAAATTTGAGCTCAAAATCTCTTATAGTTTAGGAGAACGGCCGCAGACAAAATACCCATATAAAAAATAGAAAAATCTCAATATCTCCAAAACGGATGTGACGTCATCAGTGCAAAAAATTTGCTATCAAGTTCAGACCACTATCTATCACATCTGAAAATTTTATGGAGATCGGTTGAGCCGTTTCTGAGAAATGGCGTGCACAAAAATGGGAAGAAAAAAAAAGAATAAAAATAATAGGGAAAAAGAAACCGAAGAATAACAATAAGGTCTTCCGTTGGAAACGGAAGACCTTAACTAGATTCGATCTCGTTGCGAGCAACGAGTGGGTCTCCCGTCCGATTTTTGAATAGATAAGATCAAACTTATCATTTCAAAGATAAAATCATAGATTTAAGCGAAATAAAGAGAAAAAAATTTTGCGGCACTCGAGGCTTGAACCCGGGTCGCCTGGGCCATGTCCACGACTATAACGACTGAGCTACTCGGACTCTCGCTTCAGAACTTTGACGCTTAATTTCTCGAGAATGCCTTGATCGATTTTAAAACTAATTACATATTCTTAATCAGTAAAAGGGTCACTATAAGGTGTAAAAATTTTGAAAAAAAATATCAAAAAATAAAAAAGTCGAAAAATTCAATTTTTGAAATTTCCTTCCGGTAACAACCGGAAGTGACGGCGGACATTCTCTATACCGAGGTACATTAGAAAAACGGTAGATCTATCATCTCTGAAAATTTCAGCTCTATATCTTTGCTCGTTTTTGAGAGACCCGACAGACAAAATTGACTTTTTAAAATCGTAAACGGACGATAACTTCCGACCGGAAGTGTATTTTCAAAAAATAAAAATTATATATCAGGTTTAGATAAAAACACGTTTATATTGAAAATTTGAGCGAAATCGACCCTGCCATCTCCGAGAAATCGTCTGCACAAAATCGGTAAGAAAAAAAAAGAATAATAATAATAATAATAAGAATAAGAAAAGTGAAAAAGAAACAATAGAATAATAGAAGGGTCTTCCGCTGAAGACGGAAGACCCTAATAAGAAAAGTGAAAAAGAAACAATAGAATAATAGAAGGGTCTTCCGCTGAAGACGGAAGACCCTAATAATAATAAGAATAAGAAAAGTGAAAAAGAAACAATAGAATAATAGAAGGGTCTTCCGCTGAAGACGGAAGACCCTAATAAGAATAAGAAAAGTGAAAAAGAAACAATAGAATAATAGAAGGGTCTTCCGCTGAAGACGGAAGACCCTAACTAGATTCGATCTCGTTGCGAGCAACGAGTGGGTCTTCCGTCCGATTTTTGAATAAATAAGATTAAACTCATCATTTCAATGATAAAATCGTAGATCTAAGCGAAAAAAAGCGAAAAAAATTTTGCGGCACTCGAGGCTTGAACCCGGGTCGCCTGGGCCATGTCCACGACTATAACGACTGAGCTACTCGGACTCCGCTTCAGAACTTTGACGCTTAATTTCTCGAGAATGCCTTGATCGATTTTAAAACTGATTACATATTCTTAATCAGTGAAAGGGTCACTATAAGGTGTAAAAATTTCAAAGAAAAATATTAAAAAATAAAAAAGTCGAAAAATTCAATTTTTCAAATTTCCTTCCGGTGACGACCGGAAGTGACGGTGGACATTCTCTTGACCGAGGTACATTAGAAAAACGGTAGATCTATCATCTCTGAAAATTTCAGCTCTATATCTTTGCTCGTTTTTGAGAAACCCGACAGACAAAATTGACTTTTTAAAATCGTAAACGGACGATAACTTCCGACCGGAAGTGTATTTTCAAAAAATAAAAATTATATATCAGGTTTAGATAAAAACACGTTTATATTGAAAATTTGAGCGAAATCGACCCTGCCATCTCCGAGAAATCGTCTGCACAAAATCGGTAAGAAAAAAAAAGAATAATAATAATAATAAGAATAAGAAAAGTGAAAAAGAAACAATAGAATAATAGAAGGGTCTTCCGCTGAAGACGGAAGACCCTAATAATAATAATAGGGAAAAAGAAACCTAAGAAAAACAATAAGGTCTTCCGTTGGAAACGGAAGACCTTAATAAGAAGAAACAGTACGAAAACTATAAGGTCTTCCGTTGGAAACGGAAGACCTTAATAATAAGAAACAGTACGAAAACTATAAGGTCTTCCGTTGGAAACGGAAGACCTTAAAAACATACCTCAGTAAAAACAATAATAGTAAAAACATACCTCAGCTTTCTGCCGTTTTGCGTAGGCCCCTCTAGGTTTGGCAGGCAGAACCAATTGCACAGCGCCATTATTCTCTTTGGCGTGAATGGGGAGGGGAACGTCTGGCACTGCATCTACTTTCAACCGAGTCCTTGCCCCTTCGTAGCCTAACCTCTCTAAATGGGCTGAGTCCCTCTGAAGTTGATTCTTCGTAAAATGGTCAGAGCACAAACGATGGTTTGTAGTAGGGACGAAGCTCTCGCGTTTACAAAAAATCGTCCATATTTTCCTCCGACGAGCATCTTTCGGAAAGTTGAAAAAACTCTTTCCACAGCCTTTCGTATGCACGTTTGTACATCCGTAGGCCGCACAATACACCATAATGATGGTCAATCATCCACTTTTCACCAATCTGAACTGATAACGGCTAATTGCTGAGATAATCACCTCTAATGCAAACACAACAAGTGTTTTCTCACCTTCTCGCTTGAACTGAATTGACACCTATTACGTCACAGCAATGGCGCGAACAGTGGCCGGTTTTAAAATATGCATATTGCGAGATTTGAACTTTGACAAGCTGAAACTTCAAAACTGTTATTTTTTTATTATAAAATGTTTGAGGAATGACGGTTTTAGAACTCAAACTTTAATATATCAAAAAATTGGAAACGTGATAAAAATCTGTAAAATAATAGCTATGTCCACAGTTACAATAAAATTGTTACAGGTTTATTTCTCTAAAAATAATTGATAACGAGTTTAAAAAACGTGCGTTAAATACTTAAACACTTTATGTGAAATGTAAACAATACATCAGACATGGCCAGTAAAGAATAACTCTCAATGCAAGATGGCTGTCATATTGTCTTATAACGTACAGGTAACAATCTCCGACCACCTTGTTTAGCGGTAGGTCACACCGCCGCGGTTTAAACATGGCTGCAACGAGGACCGCAATGAATTAACTGCGATGGTGTAATGCGGCAAGACTAAAATAACCGCGGTTAAATATTGGTTGACGATACTGTCAACTTCCTTGATAGCATCACTATACAATGCTGAATTTTATCCCTTTAAAAAAGCATAAAATATTAACTAATAAAAAAACATGTATTTTTCTGCCTTGAAAGTAATGCCGCCTTTTGAATATCAATCAACTGCGTGACTTAAACAGCTAATTTTAGACTATTATACAAAATCATGTGGAGGGGCAAAACCTTCCTAATTACTCTATTGTTTCACGAGAAAAGGATATAATTACTTCCGTAAAGCATAAATACGAATACGAACGTATAAAGACGAAAATATCCTTGACCAATGACGTATGTGTTTCTCCTTGTTAGGGTTTTTCTTTGTTCGTGCAAATGTTATCCGAATTGAAACAAGCAATTATAGTAAGGGAATGAATAAATGTATTGCACTTACATGTATAACATATGATCATATTTCAAATTAACAACTGTTCAGCATATATAAAATCGTAGCAGGTTGTTATTTGGCAAACAAAAGCAACCACCTGATTTCCCGCAGACAAGCACAATGAAGATGGATATGCTCTTCCTTCTTTCAATATTCATATTTTTCATGAAAACCACTTCCTCAAACAGAAAATGACTGCGACCGTTATTTTATTATTTTACGATACAAAAACGTTCAATGTTAAATTATCTTAGATTGAGTGTCATTAAAATAAAGAGAGATCGATATTTTTGAAAATTTAAAATTCCTACGATTTAACAAATCAATTTCGTACGACCAAACAATTGCCAGGACTTAAAAAGGCTGGAAATGTTTCGATTAGTTTCAGATACTAAACTGTCATTAGTGTTTGATGTTTAAAAGTTATCATCTTTGGTCGGATTCGAAATCTGAGTGGTTAGTGGTAGCGTTAGGTCGACATCACAAGGTCTGCTGATGGAGACGGTTTCTGCTCCTGTTACAAACTGAATTGCGTCATTTTACGAAACGTTCGTTTCCCCATGTCGCGAAAAACGACGAAGGATCACATTGATTGACTACCTTTATATTGGACGCCAGGATTCTACGTGTACATTAGGAGACGTGGCGAATATTGGCTTAACGGTATGGACATTTTGTTTGAATACATAAACCTTTCGTATTTACAGCTATGAAAGACATCCTTTGAATGGGATATAGCTTATGTACAGCTGGCTTTACGAAAATCTTTCAAAATGTGCGTACTTACATGTACATGTTCAACTGATATTAATACAAAAAAGATATAAAAAAAATAACACATGTATTCTTTTATTTAACAAAAGAGATTCCACAGAGAATGCAAAACAGATATATAGATATACTACAAGATATATTGATTTAAAAAGAAAGTTATTTAGGTAAGTTATTGTAGAACATCTTCATTTGTATTAGCCATAAACAAACTAATCAGTATGATATGATATAAGGAAAAACAATCGTTAAACTTGATTTTAAATAGTCTGACCTTGAGAGTTTTTAAAAAAAATATTTTTTCTTTATCTTTGCATTAACACCATGACCACAGTGATCAATTCATAACAAACACCAATCTCATATTTGTTGGTTGCAGTAGTTGTGTTCGTTTGTTCGCGACTTTATAAATCTGAATAAGGCATCATGGATCATCTTGTACTCATCCTAAAGCAAAACAAAAAACAAAAAAAAAAAAAAAACATGAAAACCGTGGTTTCTTCAGTATCAAAGAATTCTTCAATATCATCAAAGCGTCATAAAAAAAAACCCCATACAAATCGTTATTGTACAAAATTTCAAGTAAACTTTAATGATTGAGATGTTCACTGTTTTGATAAGACCCCTATTATGGATTTCTAGATTAGGCTGGTTCACCTTTTTCCTAGTGATATCATTGATAAGATAAACAATACCAACCAAAATTTAAAAAAAAAGCCTGAACTTCTTTAAGGTTATACATACAGATTCCATACATTTATTTTTAAAAGAAATTACCAGGGATTCACACAGTTCAGGACGTCGTGTCTGTAGGAGTCTGACCACAGAGAACACGTCTATCTCCTCGTCCATTGTCAGTTGTTGTATCAGGTTATATACAGCACAGTACACGCCACACAGAGCAGCTCCATCTCTAGCAATAAGATATTCAGTTTGTGAGTTTTATGCTCTCTTATTTCATATACAATGCACATGTGTGTGTGTGTGTTGTTTTCAGATAAAAAGTTTTGTTCCGCCATTTGCCTAGTTTTTCTTTTAAAAAGAAACACAGCAAATGTTAGTATTTTATACTGTTATAAATCTTAATTCTAAATGTAAAAAGACAAGAGAGGTTTATCTATAAATCTTTTCAAAAAATCATATTTAGTTTGATTATTGACAAAAGTTTTAAGAATATTTCAGCCATCATGATGATTACAATCCTTTCTCATTAAGAATACATTATTCAAAGAAACAACTATTTTGTTACCTTTGTTTTTGGTGTTTACATTAATATGTTACTTGTTTTTAATTTTGATTAAATTTTGAAAAAAAATGCCAAAATTTGGCTTTGTGGTTACCTGTATAAAATCATTCACATTATCATTTTACTAATGTATGCATCAAAGATCCTACCTGCTAATGATGGTAATGGGGCGCTCTGAGTCTACGTTTCTTGCAAAGAAAACCAAACTAAGGATTTGTGAAACTGTTTGGGAATTGACCGGGGTTAGGTTAAACGATGGCTCCGCCCATTCAATCGGATACATTTTATTACCGATCTGGCAAAATGATGAAAATTTCTTTTAATACAATATACGAGGGTTGTTCGGAAATTATTGAAACAAATCCATTATTTTCTTTTCTAAGTGACGAATTTTGGTGAAAATTGGCATAGACACTGAAGAAACACCAACAAATTATAAAACATAGTAATATTAAAAGAATATTTAATATTTTGTTTACGACAGTAGATAAACAAGTCGGTGGTCGAGGTACCCGGCGCAGCCATGAACTCGGTGATTAAACAACTTAAACATCTACTTTATACGTGTCCGTAGAAATACAGTTAATGAAAAAAGAAATCAAATGAAATTTGTTCATTTTGCTATCCTTTGCGACTAACTGTTGATTAAGTTTCACTGATACGGATATGGTACACATATATTTACAAAACAATAAAAATCTGACAACGACTTTATATTGAATTTTGTCAACAGTTCTAAAATATGTAAAAAATGACTGCAGGAGACATTCACAGTAATTACACTTTCGGGAAAAATAATTCGATTTTTTCTCTAAAAAAATAAGAATGAGAGAAAATGTAAATGATGACATCTGGAAATTAAAACAAAAGATGAGAGATAAAGAATAATTCTTATTTCAGTTCGTTTGTAAGGTGTTTCAAACACGGGAGCAATAAGAAGCGTTAAAATGACGTTTCGAAAAGTTTGCGGTTGCGCCGGGTTACATGACGAAGGCACGTTGGTCAGCTTACTAGGAATGATCTATTCATGCCATGAACAAGAAACTTTTCACATTGATAAACTCTATCCTGATTTACGTTTTGGTAAAAGTTTATCTTTTTTACTAAAAGAATAAGAGAAAATGTCTCAATAATTTCCGAACAACCCTCGTATGAATCATTTTGAATAACAACAATGATCATAGGTAATTATTTGGAACAATACTGACCCGTTCATTGGTTATTTCAACTTTATGACATGTAATTCCAGCCATATGGTCCTCCTGTTTTAGTTGAACGATTAAAGGGTAAGGAGTCCGGGAGTTATTTGTTGTTGGAATCCATATGTCTTCCTGTAAGGTGCAAAAGCAATTAGGATAAAATATATCACATGTTATTTAAGTTGAAGGTTTCTTTTAAGAGTCAATTGCTTATTGTTAGAAAATGTTTTGAGCTCGTACATATTCAGCATTTGTTAGAGGTTCCATACAAACAACTACTTCTGATTCACTCTCAATGATCAGCCGCTGGAAGTCTATGGTGTTTCCTGGTGTCGGGCAATGGGTAATGATAAATGCATCCCGGTTTGTAAATGACTAAACATTTAAATGTACACGTAAAAGACAGATAAATAAAAATACAGAAAATAAATCGAAAATTTGAAGAAGGCATCAATGATTAATTTTTATAAAAGGATATAATCATAAATTTTAAAATTGATAGAATTTAGTAGATTACATACAGGTAGTGTTATTGCATTGATGTAGTTTTCACGTTTTGGAACATTGGTTGTAAGGTATATGATGTAATTGTCAACTACAACATAGAGATAACAAAATATTTGAAATGAACCGATTGTATATTTAAAAGATAATAATGAATGCGAATACGAATGACGTTTAAAAATACGATAATGAGCGAGATCTATGTCATTTACAAGTTATTAACGAAAAGAAAATGTTATAAGACGGTCCAAAAATTTTTTTTGGTAAAATTACATCAAAGGATAGTTAAAAATATTTTCTTATTCTAGTAATTTTATGTCACTTACGAGGGCGGATGGGCGATAACTCTCCATACTGCGTCGCTATTGTGTAATCTCCTTCTGAATATCGAGGACGAATTGATTGAAGTTTCTGAAACATGTAAAATAAATAAAATAACAATATACATATTTCGTTGTATATTTTTAACAAAACACTTAAAAACAATTTGCATCGAACTTTGAATGAATGAACTTTACTTTTTTCTCATTTTATATAACACTCAAAATATAAGTTAGAACTTAAGTTTATTTTATTGATTGTAAAACCTCAAACTCTTTTCTCAACGATAATCCACTTGTTGGGTTTTCGGTGTTCTCAGTATGTAGTTTTTTAAGGAATTCTGTCTCACTTTGAACGGTGGAAGGTGACATAAACATTAAGTGCAGAGTCTGGTAAATTGTCTTGTATTGTTCCTGAAATAGGAATATTTATCTTCATCACATGTAAAGTGACTAATGATTTACTCGTCAAATTAGCAGATTCATGCTTTTTCTATTAATTTATACAAGGTTTAAATATGTTAAATTTAAGGTTTGTCTGTTATAGAAAATTACATTATAGAGACACTATATTGATATTTACGTAAGTCTGGACCATATTCATTCTATTTTCTCTTATTTTTTTCACGCATTCGGCAATGTTGATTTTGGAATTCTTTTGTCCTTCTCTGAGCAGGGCATCGACTGCTATGTACGTTCCTGAACGTCCAATTCCTGCACTAAAATAAAATCATCTTACATTTTGTTTTATTATATATATATATATATATATATATATATATATATATATATATATATATATATATATATATATACTCTCACCTTCAACCGACACCAATTAGATTAATAAATAAAATTGTACAGAACACCGTGCACAGAATGGTTTTCTTACCAAATGTTAACCATGTTCAGCGATACAAACCATAACCTTGTTTTGATAAGTAAGTTTATAATTTTTAATGTCAATAGTTTAAAGCGTTACTATCTTATATAACTTACACCACATTTCACTCCTATTTCGAGGTTTATGAGTGACATTTATCTATATATATCCCAAATGAATTATTACCTGCAATGAACTAAAGTAGGACCGCCATGTGTTACACATTTTGATCTTGTCACGTGGTTTTTGAATAATAAAAGATTAAGTGGATCCGGTACGCCATGATCCGGCCAGGAGGTGTATTGGTACTGTGTGATATTTCTACTTTCATTTCGCTAAAAAATTAATTTTGTATTGTTAATTACTTTGATTATAATTTCCACAGTATTCCTGAAAGGGCGATTGTCATTTACTCAAATGTCTATAATTCACTGGGAGACATTACCTTTCTGTGCCATATTTTCATCTTACGGATAACGTAATTTGCATACTGCCTTTGATGAGTATTGCTTATTGTGAAGACGTCACAATTAAAGTCTTCTTCTAAGTCTGGCCAGTACTGGACACACTTAGCCTTAAAAAGAAATAACTTAAACGTTTCTTGGTCAGGCTCTTTCAAAATCATTACTGATTCGGAGCAACAATTATCAAAATTCACCTTCTTTCCTTCCGTTACGTTAGTTAACATGACGATTTGAGAAACGTTTTCTTGCCAGACCATTAACCAAAACTCTTCGACCGTGTTTTGTCTAGGTCCTAAACCCGTTAGTAAAGAAAAGATTAAAACAACAGTATATAGGTGTTATTTATTACACAACCTTCTAAGTTTATGCTTTGATATTTACCTTGTGTTGCAATATATACTTTTTCTTGTCCAAATACCTTAAACATTATAACGAATATTTAGTTTATCAAAATGAATTGTACAAAACTGAGAACTTGAAGAACAAAATTCAAATTTGATCAGTTGGTCAGTCTCTAAAATCTATGAAATGATAAATACGTCATACCATCTGGTTACACTTACATCTATATAATTAGCGTTGATGTAGTCTGAATCTTTATTGACCAGAATAACCCTTGAGTGGTCATCTGTAAACGATTGATCATTTTAAGATTAATGAAAAGAAATTAAATGGAAAAACAATCAGAAAAAAATTATACACTTGTAATAATTGCAGGTGTCATTTTTTTTCTTTTCAATTTTTATTAAATAAAAGTTTTATACGGATTTAAACTATTACTAACAACAATTGCATAAATAAGATAACAAAAAAATACATACAAGGAAGAACTGTTTTAAATCTGTTCTTGGTAATATTCGCAGGAAGTTTTGCAATATCACACGAGTATGTTTCTTCATAAAACAATGTCTGAAAAAGGCATTAAAATTTAATCATGCATGTTATGTTAAAAAAATGCTGATTCCTTTTTTTTTAAAACATACTTTATACAAGTTAAATTTTGCCCCCGTGATTCGTCATTTTTTTAGTGTTTCGGGAACAATGATATGTGATGTTATTTTTCAGAAGAGTTGATATAAAATATATTTTTCACCTTTTTATTTCATTTATTTGCACTCACTTGCAATATATGACGTCAGAGGAGACGTTAATTCTATCATTCAATCAAAACGGTCAAAAAGTGACTTTTGTCTTATCTTATTACGAATGGGAAATATACAGCGAATGCTTGAACGAAGAAAACATATTTTGTCACTTATTAGTCTTGACTAGATTGATATCTGATTAAAATATTTTGTTTGTTCAAGCATGCGCTCTATGTTTTCTGAAAGAAAACCTGCTTGAACACAAGCATATGCTAAAAATGCAAAAGGGCGGGAAAAGGATGTCTTTACGATGTCATACTTCTAAATTGTGGGCACTTGGATCAAAATGAACAATGTAAAGACATCATTTACATATATGTTCAAAGAAAACAAAGAATTATAGTTAAATGACGATGTTCATTTAAGGAGGCCATTGAAGGCCCATAACATATAATTCAGGTAATGCAAAATATTTAAAAGGTACACCTTTTCTATATTTTCTAAAGAGGGTGAGCGTCTTCATATTTAATTTAATAAGTTCCACATACCTCATATTCCTTCTTAAAGCCATCGTCATCATTATCAGAGTATTCCTGTATGATTGTCCCTAAGTTGTTCACAGCAATATCCGGAATCAGGCGTTCTCCATTGATATGAAGATCTCCATGTGAATTTCCCTCTTCATTGTTTTCATCGTCATTTTCATTTTCGAACTCTTTACAATTACTCACCTTTTCTGATATTTTACAAGGATTTTTTGACATTTTCGTAGATGTTATTTTGATTTCATTTTCTTCTACATTTTCACAAATATCAGGTAATCCCAATGGCAAAGTGCTTGACAAACCTACAAAGTCATACTTGATCAATTCTTATATTCAACTTATAACAAAAAATATCTTTATTTGTTCTAAACAGAGTCAACAGAACGTACTGTATAAATTTATTGTAACTGATGTTCCATCTTCCATAGACCTGGTTATTTCCTGTTTGCAAGTTTTATAACGAGCTCTAAAATTAAATTTGAAGTATGTATGCACAAATACGATCCCGGAAGAAATTTGCATTTTTAATGGAATTTTTCTAAATTTGTATGATAGCACAGAACATGAAATTTGTCACCTGTATATAACAATACCAACAAGAAAGGTAATAGCAATGGCAGCAATACTTCCACCAACAAAAGAGAAATTCTGAAGAAGAAATCTCATTGATTTAATATAATGAAATATTTTATTAGATGCTAAAAAATAAATTAAGCTAATTCAAGCCACAGTAACACAAGACACAATCAGTGTATCTCGCACATCATGTGTTTGAAAGAAGCACGAAATAAGCAACACTATATAAATAGTGCCTGTTTGGGAGGGTAACAGTTGAAATTGACACCCCAAGAAAACCATTGTCAACCGACGCGAAGCGGAGGTTGACAATGGTTTTCGAGGGGTGTCAATTTCAACTGTTATCCTACCAAACATGCACTATTTATTTTGTTAAACTGAATGTCTTAATTTTAAAGAAAACTTAACCGCTTTTACATAAGAATAACGTGAATTCTACGGCGAACCGTACGCGGATAATTTTCGCGCATGTAACAATTTTTAATGTTACCCATTGCTAAGTGCGTTGCTAACGCTGAGGGTAATAGAACGGATTATGAACTGCGTCTAAACCAATCAGATTTCAGTATTTAACATAAAAGTATAACAAATTATGTTGTTGTTTATGTGCTTTGGATTTAAAACCTTTCATTTCCGTCTATTTTTTTTCGGCATCATGCAACATTATTATTAAATATACCTTATTGTAATAAAGGCGAAAATACGGGGTTATGACAAATCCAGTGATATTAATACTGATAGAGAGAAACATTGAAATGTTTAAAAAATGAACCTTATGAGGGCTTTGACATTCCCCAGTCTCGTGAAGACACGTCTTGTTGACACAACTTTTATCACACTTTTGTGAACAATTGATTCCAAAGAAATGTTCGTCACAAGCTACAAAGTAAGAAGACGAATGACATGAGTTATCACTCACTTCACAAAGTGTAATCTTTTTTTTTTTTACATTTTAAAGGGGCATTGTCAGAATTTTGGTCATACAATATTTTCCATTTGTTTGATAGTTTACAATGCTTCAGTGAGGCGATCTTAACAGGCACTAAGAATTTGAGTGTCATTTGTTGAGATTAAGGTCGGTAGCGGGTTTTAAAATGTTGCACCCTTTGCGCAGGGTATTGCGCATTACTGTTGTAAAACACAAATTTAAAGTAAAATGTTCAATGATACAGGTTATCATGTAACGTTTTAATTCAGAAAAATTACTTATCAATAAATTATTTTAAGTGAAATGAATCATTAGAATAATGTCAGAAGTATTTTGATTTTTTCGGCGCTTCTTCAAAATCGACGTTATTGTCGTCGGAGTCAACGTCTTAGGATGACGTCAGTTGAGACTCTGACGTTAAAATTGACAAAAATTAACGTCGTGTATTTTCTATTACAGCGTCAATAATTAAAATCAAAACTATAATTTGCAAAATATTCGCGATCCTTCTACGTTCTGTGTGAGTGGAAATGTATTTTTTCTTCTAATACAAATAAAATTAAATTTGATTCGTAAACATCCTTTTGTTTTATACAATTCTGTAATGTAAAATGGCTGACACGGCACGTTTATAGGATTAAACTATGAGGACAGATAGCCAAAAGTCCATCCGGTGAATTTAGTTTTAATTTGGCAAAGAGTTTACTTATACGTTAACCTTTTATCGCTACAAATTTAAAGAAAATCGTATATTTGTAATTTTTTAAATATGAAATTGAAAATGAAAACCCTCATTTTCCTGTATAATCCTATATAAAATGTCGGTGATGAATCGGACATACGACCAAAATTTGAGCGCGACAAACAGATAAACTATCCGGTCAATTTATTTTATATTTTGCACATAGTTTACTCATAAGGTGACATTTCACTGTAAAAAAAATTAAAGAAAATCGTATGTTTGAAACATTCTCCCCCGAGACTCCTTAAAGCGAGGTACAGAGCTTATAATTCTTTGCTACGATAACAAAACTTTTGTTAGCATTTTGAATGTTGAGGTGAACATTCCAGTTTTTGACTGACCTAAATGGATGTAAAAAACGTTAGGATCTGTTCATTTTTGTTTTAATTGAATAAGTTGATGGAAGAATCAGCTTAATTTTTTTTTACCGGTATATTGAACTAATGTAAACAATAACAGGACACGAGCCTTGTTTAACTCACAAAGAATTGTGAGCCCTGTATCTTGCTTATAACTTTACAACTGCCTCACAGATTTCATTTTGTCATTGGATATGCATTCCTTAAGCATTGTGAATATTAGTAACATAAAAAAAAAGAATTTGATCAATGCCTCCGACTAAAAGTTAACATGGGATTTTTTGTACAGTAGATGATTAAAGCATGCTGACATTTTTTTTCTCTAAAATTTCAATATGCAACAACAATCAGCTCTTTTATATATAATATAATGTATACATATAACATATCAAAATTTTAATAAACTTTGCGTTTAAAGATTTATTGTTTTTGTTTTGAATATGAATAAATGTCAAAGCACATAAATTCTTTTATCAATGTCTAATGAGACATGTACTCACGAGTTTTGCAAGATCGTCCCTGGTATCCAGCAACACACCCAGTTAAGCATGTTCCATTAGTGTGGAAGCACTGGTCTATATCACGACATTGTCCACATATTTCTTTGCAATCGACTCCATACAATCCGTACTCACAAGCTTTTGTATGAAAAAAAGAAAGAATTTTCTGTTGGATGGTATAAGTCATTTCCATTTTTTTCAGAGATAGTTTAAAGAGATTTTAGTTTCGTAAGAGAAACAATTTCATTAGTATTTCTCTCCAGATCAGTTTAAAGGGCTAACATACGATAATTCTGTAATAGAATGGTATCAGTATTGTATGAAAAACAGTTTCTTAATCAAAGTAATATTGTGTTAAAATCACTAATTCCTTTTTACAAAAACAAATGAGAACCAAAAACAACCTTTGAATTTAATTTCGTTGAATCATTGAATATGAAATTTCTTGTATAACATACCGTCGCGGCAGTAATCTCCTTTCCAGCCTTGTTTGCATCCAGAATCGCATAAACCATTAACAACGTTACAACCATTGCACGTATGGTGGCATTTGTGAGAACAGTCTTGTCCATAAAATCCGTCTGGGCAAACTGCAATAAAAAATTACAAAAATCATATATCGTCATAATGTTTTATCTTTTTTTTATACTGTTAATCTATCTATCTATCTATCTATCTATCTATCTATCTATCTATCTATCTATCTATCTATCTATCTATCTATCTATCAACATACTTGATTTACACATTGACCCATTATAACTAGCTGCACATCCATTTAGACATGATCCATCAATGTGAAAACATCCCTGTGTGTTGCGGCAATGTCCACAGGTTTCATTGCAATGAACACCATATGATCCATTCTTACACGCTAATAAAATAAACAAACAAACAAACACATGAACATCAATAAAATATTAGATCATAATTTATGCAACTATGAAAAAAGTTATAATATGAAAATTAATCTGTCTAATACATTATTTCTATAACAGTGTGATAGAAACGTACTCTTAAGTACAGTAAAGTTCACTATCGTTACAAATGTCAAATCGACACTCTATTAAAATCATGCAAGTATTTCAGGATATAACATACTTTGTCGACACCATTTTCCATTCCATCCTGGTAAACACCCGAAAACACAGAGACCATTCACATTGTTACAACCGTTGCAGTTGTCTTCACATTTGTTGGTACATCCTTCTCCGAAGAATCCCTGTGGGCAAACTGATTGCCAAATATATATATATATATATATATATATATATATATATATATATATTGGAATATAGAATGTTTAGAGATATGCTTTTTAACAAAGATTTAGTGATGTCATATATCCGTCTAAATACTGATCATACTATGCTCTGCTGGACGCTTTTTGACTAAAACTTACAAGCATGTTTTTCCTGCGGTTTTAACCTCTATTTTTGACACTTTTATTATAAAAATAATAATAATGGTGTTTATAGATATAGACCACAGTGTATTCTTTAGAACAAAACAACATTATTTATGCAGAAAACAATGGTAATTTATTATTTACTGTTTTAGGTGCGAGGTATGAAAATCTACGTTTAGAAAAAGAGCCAATGAAATAAAGAAAAGTGATAACCGAAAGATCCTTTTTATGTAAAAAATTGCTTATGTTAAATGAAACAATATTTCACTTAAAAAGAAAAATTTCATTACCTTTAGATTCTATAACTCCGATTATTTAAACACATATTTTAATCATGATAAGTTATAATTTTAAAGGCAGGAACTATCAATTAGGTTAATTTGAAATTTTTTTTTTTTTACATTAACATACATTTTAATAATAACTAGAAGTATTTCAAGTCAATACAAAATAATAAAATGTTGACTTCATACCTGATAAACACCTATCCCCCTGATACCCAGGTTTACACCCATGACAGGTGCCCGTTTCTAAGTGACAATATTGACAGTTGACGTCAGGACAAGGAATGGAGCAATTATAACCGTAAAATCCATCTTCGTTGCAACCTTCAATTGCAGTTAACAATATACATATATTACATGGCTTCGAGGGCGACATACCAGAATATTTGCCCCGAGGTGACAGGAAAGCCCTGGAGTGTTATGTCGCCCGATGCCGAAGGCAGAGGGCGACATAACACTCCAGGGCTTTCCTGTCACCGAGGGACAAATATTCTGGTATTGTCGTCCGAGAAGACATGTAATATATGTTATATAACATTTTTAAACAAATCAAACTCGGGTTATCAACAAATTTATTTAATTCACAAGGCAGAGGCAAATGATTTTAAAACACTCACGCTTGAGTTTATCACTTTTGTCGTATTTGCCGAATTTTTTCATTAATTAAACTATCGAGTTCATCTGAATTTAGATGAACAAACCGCAGACGTTGGCCTGACATGTTGAAAATTCGCGGATCTGTTTAGTACGTTTGCTTAGCAACTGGCTCGTTGAATTTCGAACCCGAGGTAATTAATATGTAGAATTCTTGCACGCGATGGTGATATTACAGTTTCGGGAGGGCAATATAACTATTTCCTGTGAAATATAACTGTTTCCGGGAGGGCAATATAACTGTTTCCGATGTTATTCAGCAATTTTCAGGGCATAGTAATAAAATTATCTCATTTGTGACATAACGAGAAAACTTCTTCAAAAATAGTATATTATACAAATATTGACTGGGGTTGAGGGCAACATTGATCATGTTCGCCCCTGATGAACGAAATATTGCCCGACGCAATATTTTCGTCCCAGGGGGTCTAATATAACCAATGTTGCCCGAAAACACAGTCAACATTTGTTTTGTAACATAAAGAAGCAATCCACAAATTAGGAAAGTAATTGAAAACAGATCGCCCTTATTTTCTCAGCTCAACAAATTGAATTTTGTGCCAAGTTCATTTCTAAAATATCCTCAGCATCAAACAGGCACGCATTATGCGTCCGTTGTTTACTTGCCTTGACTGTCTATTATGACGTAACCTTGTTTTGGAGCGATTAATAGAAATAGTGGGAATATTCTCTAGATATTATTCCTAGCCGGTCAATAATAAAAAAAGGTATTGACCGGTCAACATTTTGCGGACGACCTAATTTTACAATTTTTGACATATTTTATACGTAGAATTAAAAAGTCAAATACAGATACATTGAAATTAATGTGGTTTCACACTGTTGGCCCCCTATCAATCTGTTTTTTTTAAATGGCAGATTTATATCTTTACTAGAATATTGCGTATCTTAAAATAACTGTTTTGTACGCCTTATATAAAACATTTACCATACACCTCGACCTCGCATAGGTTGTTATTGGCATAAAAAGAGTATTCCCTCGGGTAGGAAACGCTTTCTAATCTTTCGTTATAGTATATAACGTATTGTCCATGTAAAGGACAAGATATGTTTACGACAGCAGGTATGGTGCTGGTTGTAAAGTTGTTGTCCTTAAAACACAGCTTTCCGTGAAATTGGTAATCATTTGTCGTATTGGAGACATACAACGAGAATCCTAGAAAGAACGGTGGGAAATAAGCAAATGGACCTGTGTAAAAAGAAAACAAAACATTTAGGATCATTGATGAAGGTTTCCATATCTAAAATGCATTGAGTGACCAGGTAAAACTGGTTATTTAATTAAAGTAAATAATCATACTAGGGAGATGAGAATCTCTTTTGGTGTACTTTGTTTTGTATTATGTTTTTATTTATTAGATTATTAAGCTAATTCTGATTAGCTTTAGGTTAAATAAATTTCCTTCACATTTTATATTCCATTTAAAGATTCAATGAATATTGTTTATACAGTTACCTAATTAAACATTTAATCAAAGCGTTATACGAAAAAAATAAATTAATGTGATCAAAAATGTACACGAAATAAACTGACTGATGAAAATTACATTAAACAAATATTTATGTAGCATAAATTAGCAAAGAAATTCATATGCTGGAATTTGAGTGCACATGTGCTAAGCATAACGTTTCACTAAATTTGGTCTCTGACAAACGGGTGTTGCTTAAACGCGGAACCGAAAACGGAAAAATACTATGACGTTTATCGCTTAGTTATTGTATAGATTAGACCCAAACTTTTACTTTGAAACATTTATTTATATCTTATGAATGATTATTATCAAAATGTTGCTTAATTATTTGATATCATTCCTACAAATGTCTAAATCATTGCTAAATAAAGTACGAAATGGTGAAATGATATGTACACATTGTGATTAAATAACCTATTAAAAAACTTTTTGATCAATTTGAAATATTATTGGAAAAATTAGTTAGTTGAAGTGTATGGTTGTGTTTTTCATGACTTTGAAACTTATTTGAGAGTTTATACTCATTAAAAAAAATTCGAACATGACGTACCCTAATCCACATGGAATTGTTTGTGGTCCATACCATTTTAAACATTTATTTATAGCAATATTGATATCAAAAACGTGACCGACGATCAACATTTTCTATCATTGTTACGAGGTTTTGCTGCAACATCTGTTTGCTAACGTTTTTGTCTCTCTATTCTAAAGATTCTTAATCGAACACAGAATCATTTCATGGGATCACTTACGCTCTGGATGTACTGCAAAGTCTCCTTATTCTAATATCGGCGTTCGTTTACCTATGTGATTGTAAATTCCTGCAACTTAATCCAAATATAGAAATAGATATGTTGTTCAGTTTGATAAACTGAGACTAGTGGTCAAAGCATATAACGTTAATTGTAAAAAAAAATCATACATTTTCGAAAAAAATAAACTTGAATATGGATAACAGTTTTAACAATATTAAAAAATATATAAAGTATATCTATTTAAGTTTGTGTAACACATTTATCATGTAATTATCATTATATAACATTTTCCGTATTCCATTCCGTTCCGCTTTCCCTTCCGTTTTCCGTACAGCGTTTTAGTAACACCCTCTGGTAAACTGCTTGAGTAACCTGACTGATTTTTAATTGTTCTTCTGATTTCAACATTGCGTTTGCAACACACCAGTGCGTATGAGAACAAGAAGAAAAGTAGATACGTGTAAAATGTACATAAGAACATGGACATGGGAAATCTGTTATTTGTGTGTCGTTCAATCCCTTATATAATTTAAGATGTGAGTGTAAATTGATATATGTCCCGTCGTCCCAAGTCTCTAATCTGTCAAATATTTTACGACATGATCAATAAAAGACGGATTTATTATAATTATCTCGCTGTTTTTTTTTACGAATCAGAAATAGTGGAATCAGGTAACTTTATTTCTTATTGGTGCTGACCTATAAATATATATATATATATATATAAATATATTAATTATCGCATATGTAGTATACCTCAATGGTTACTTCAAAGTAGATGCACTTTGACCATTTTTTTTTATTATACGGCTAATCCATTTATTCGCCATGTTTACAAACGAGTACGAACCACATCTAAATGATTTTCTCTCAACTAAATAATACATCTTTTACAAATATATTAGACGACGACATAACATTCGGTAAACCCAAGAAAACCAAAAATATAGTACAAATTATACAAATCAGTCAATTTTATGGTATTTTTTCTCTTCATCAACCTTCGATGATACATATTTTTCGTTTACGGCCCATTGTCAATATATGCGCGATTGAAGCTTTAAAACTTTAAAATGTAGGACTGAGTAGTACCACTGACAATTTATATAAATATTTGATGATTTGACACCTGTATCTTCTAAATATATTATATAAGTATAAATTCATAATAATTTAGAAATATTCAAAATATAAAAGCAAAAATACCGGTAGTTTCAAGTAATGAAATTATTATAACGTCGCGTTTTCATAACTATATTGAGGAACTGTCTCAATTGATGCAGCACATATGGTACAAATGCAAACTCTGCAAAACCGATTGGGACATCTGAAATATCGTTGGACATTTCAGTTGTATTATTGACCTCTCAAGCATGGATAAATGTATATCAACCTTCGCGTTATCATTTAACTCAAACTCAACTGATACTATTTCTTACATCAGCGTTACTTCATTTATTTCTAATTGGTTGAATTATGAACATTCATGCAAAATAACAAAAGAATTCCTCTTCTGGTTTCCGAGAATAGCAAATTAAAAAAAAATGTATCGTTCGTAAAATAAGACAATATATATCAAGTGAATGGTGTAATATTCAAACATTTTATGATAATGGACAACGGATAAAATAAACGCACCCCATCTCATATTGTTTGTCATGAAGTAGATGGTGATGTGATGTATGCTGTGGATTCTGGTCAGGTTTACCCACCAGGTGGCGGTTTCTTTCTTCTCAGCGGAATGCGCACATTGACCTCCATCCCAGGCCATGTTTGATTTACGTCCATCTACGGCATTACTGGCGTCAAATGTCTCATTGTCTATTATATAGGGACACTGTTGGTAAGCTGGCTTTTGTAACGCAACATTAACTATAGAGAGAAAAAAAAACTTCGTGTAAATCAGAATGCTACCGCAAAATATTATTCAATTCCGTTTATGATTTGCAACAACGTCATTTAAATAAAGAACTACGTGAAAGCAGAATGACATAATTATGATCCACAATTAAAAGTGGAAATCTTAGTAATGATAAACTTTTGATTGGTAAAATAACTTCTTTGTGTCAGAAAATGTCAACGCCATAGACATAAAATTAGTTTACATTCTACAAAAAAAGAAGAAACAATGCAAATTATAAAATCAAAACATACTATTGTAAAATGAGAAATCAAACAATACTTTGACACTGCAGCCCTGACACACTCAAATAACATCATCTGCTGATAGATAGTCATCTCATCTCCCCAATTTTTGTTCGTTCATAATTTTCAAAAATAATCAAGTAGGATGATTAATGTATGTCTTAATCGTGATATAGTGTAGCGTTTAATGATCCGTGTTAAGTGTATGCTAGTAAAATTGGTGCATGCTTGTTTAAATCATTATTATTTACATTACATCACATATATCTACGTGTAACTTGTGATTTTTCCATAGAGCGACACCGGTATTATAAAAAGGATATCGATGGTATCAAATATAAAGATATATGCTACTCAACAATTGCTCTATAGTTATCAGTAACGCAAGTTTTAAATATGTGAAAGTTTGATCCGTTTTTTTTTTCGAATTTAAAGCAACAACTGATATCTCTTACATGTACAATGAACATCATTCAGTGAATACTCAAGTTTATTTTCATCATATAATAACTTTGACTAAAGGTATAATCATTGTATAATTGGTTTCACTTTTCAGAGCAGATATTGATTTGATTTAAAATTGGTTCGTATAAATTGATTAATATTTTGTATATCAAAATTGATCGTCACCTAAGCTAGCAAAAATGTTATGCATTTGCATTAACTCCAGCCAAAATATGACATATAGTTTTGATTATTGCTCATCTCTTAATACTTTCATAAAAAGAATAACTAAACATTTGAAACCATTTAAACTGTGTGTCGTTTTTAATTGTTCTTTTTACGTTTTATTTAAATTCATACGCTTAGATAATAACATTTTTCTCCACCTTATATTTAAAAAGTATACATACATACCGTAACAATCACAGATTTTAACAATACATAAGCATATCATCCAATTTACTGTATTCATTTTTAAAAACTGGATACTTAGTTTGCATTTTTTCGAATCAAAACCCATCATACAGGACACAAATGATATCCTTTCCAAGGGGAAAATGTTAATTATTTTTAAAGTACATTACATCAATAAGGAAATTTAGGGCTTTTGATTAAACGAAAAAGCCGATCCGCTCCAAGTGTCTAAAATTAGAATTGCTAATGAACTAATTAAAAGAAAAACAACAATTAAAAATTTGAACAAAGTTTCTTTTTTGGGGATATCAGTTTGATAACATGTCTAACATCGTTATTAAAAATGAAACAAAAAACAAAAAATTAAAACAAAACAAAAACATTTAACCTTCGGACAGCCTTAACATAGCTGCAAAGTTTAATTAGGTCTAAATGATATAAAACAATATTATTATGGAAATGGTACATGTAAGTCGTAACTTGTTGAAAACATAAAGACATACATAATTTCATATATGTCATATCGGTTTATGTAATTACACGTACTACTATTCCACACTGAAACGCATCTTTATTTATCATTACATGCAAATGTATGTTGAAGTATAAGAAAACGATATTGTTGAAATTGACAACTGACTTTTCATTTTGAACGGCAATCTGATTGGGAAAATAACAAAACAAACAGAAACATTAGCAATACAACAATACGTCATTGGTGAAGTGGGTTTTGTATATTTGATTTTATATATAAATAAATATTTAAGATTTAACGGACGGTGTTTGGAAGTTGCATGTGTATGTCGTATTTTTTTCCTGTAGATTTTGGGCAGGTAAACTTGTTTTTCAAATTGCAGGAACCAGACAAATATGGCGTCGGCCACTTATAATTTTTTTCTCTAAAATTGGATTGACAAGGCACATTAACCATACCAATGTAAAATGACTAACAAACTGTCGACCATCTCAAAAATCCATAAAATGAAATACAAATGCAAAGCAGAGAAACACGGACCTATAAAAAGATAGAGATAGGATCAGTAAACCTTTTCACAACCCCCCCCCCCCCCCAAAAAAAAAAAAAAAAACAAAAAAAAAAAACAAAAAAAACAAAGAAACAAAAACAAAAGCAAAACAAAACAAAAAACGTGGGTTTAATCTTAATTATTTAACTTACGAATACCGTAAGTCATTTCTTAGTCGTTTTCACGAAACCACTTGAAAGTGAACAGAAATAAACTTAAGATAATTCCCAAGAGCTCGATCTGGAAACGCACTTAAGAATACAATTACGACAAAAGCTTTCTAAATTTTAAGCAACACACTTTCGTTTTCAACGCGGCTGCGCACATAAATCCAATTACCTATTCGTCTGCAAATTCGACATAACAGCAGGAAATTTAACATAAACATGGACACACACAAACGAAAGCCGAATTGGAGTACGGATGAGCGGGAGGCTAGATGGCCCAGGGAGTTTCGGCCAACCTCAAGACTATAAACGGAAAATTCTCCCGCAGCCTTACCAAAAGCCCCAAAAAGCAATGTTGGGAACAAATAGCCGAAATGTCAGTTGACAGTGCACAGCTGCTGCACTGACCTACTTGTTTACTATACTTTTCTCTTATCTTCGTTTAATATGAAAACAATTTAAGCAAATCCAATACCAAATTTACTTTAAAATTAATTAAGCAACCCACATAGTGAAGAACAATGTTTTTGCGACGTTCTTTAGATTTTACGCATAATTCAATTATAATATATGTGCCAAATAAAAGCAGGTTCCCGTCTACAAGTTTGTATGCTCATTATACGGAATACACAAACAAAATAACACTTTCGTGAGATTACCAAGATTGCAAAGAATAACTTTTCCTGTGATGGCCGTCTCCAATTTTTTTTTTTATAGTTTTCTACTTATAAAACAAATACTTTCCAGGGCTTTAAATCCCTAAATGCAATGGCCAACCCATTTTGTGTGGTATTAAACGAAAGCTCTTGATATTTTGTACAACTTTTGTAAAAAATGGGATATCTTTTTTTCAAAATAAAAATTTACAGAGCAAAAACAAGAGCAAAATTTGACAGTTTTCAAGACATTTAATTCTATTTATTTCTGAATGTGATTTAATAAAGAAAATCGAAAAAACTCAAACTGGGAGGGCAACGTTTAAAGTAACTTAAAATCACTTGTTACGGACCGTCTCGGATCCTTTGTCCGGAATAAAGTACCCATAAAGTATTTTTATAAGATAAATACCTCACAACAAGAAGTGGCAAGTAGATATCTCTTTGAGTCAAAGGAAACCTATCATCATTTGGAATATACCGACAATTTGAATGCAGCTGGATTAAAATTAAGCGAAATTTTACAATTTGAAACAAAAAGTGTAGAAGAAGAAAAACATCAATGTGGAGTTTCCATCAGGATCAGTATAAGACCTAAATAAAGTGAGGATATTGACTTATCCTACACTTAAATGTAATTAGGGGGGAGTGGTTAATCTTAATATACATTAACGATTTTTCGAAACTAAACTAAATTTTACATTAAAAATGTAACAGCTGCTATGAGAACATACGTTGTTAGATAAACGAGCGTAATGATTTGCATAAAAATATCAATATGCTTTGATGCGGCAAACATTTTAATCCTACCGACCCTAGTCTTTGAATGAAACATTTTCTTAATTTTATCTTCCGGCAACTTAAATAATTGCTAGATAGTAGATGCTTCTACTTATCTTAGCAACCATATGTAGATGTGAATAATTATGTTATTTTATGACATGTCATTACGTGGCATATTCTGGTCATAAAAAATACAATACGTGTCAAAAAACTGATGGTGTAAGACCAGAAACGGTACGGTTGGGCTCATTGTGCTGAACTCCGGCCGTTATATTAGTAAAATAAATGTTTTGTTAGAACCATTTTTACAATATCTTAGACTTTGGATAATTGTGTCAAACAGAAATGTGACGTAGGCCTGTCTTTTTCATTGCTGGCCACTCAGCAATGGCTCTTTAAAATCAACAATATGTGTATGGCTTTTGAGCTAAGACTACGTAATCGGTGTATCTTTCGCTTGAAACCGCGTAATTTCTAGCTTGTTTTGACGCAAGAAATAGAAAGCTAACACCGACCGAAAGTCCAAGGTCTTGTTTAAATGGTTCTAACTGTGCTGGAATCCCACATAGAAGTGGAAAGTGTGGTGTTTGTCTAGTTGTGCTGAATTTCTGTTCATTTGTATCGATTTTGTGAGCAGTGCTACATCATAATGTCCGTGCTGGAAGCTCAGAAAGTTATCAATGTGGTGTATCAAAACTCTAGACATGGTTTTCGTATATGTCCCACCTATTGATGTTAAAGTACAACCTGTTAATTTTTGGTTCCATTCGTCTGGATTTTATATTTAGCGTTTACTTGAGCGAATATTGCAAATTGTGGTTACCTTGAATTCATCATTCATATTCAGCTTTCAGGAACAATTATATTACAATTAGCAATATAAATCAAATACAGTATACGTTCGAGATTGTTGGATAGTATTTCAGCAGAAATACGATATGCATCCTATCAGGCTAGCCGAATTTTTTCGATGAAAAACTTAAAACTTAAACTTAAATGTTAGAACTTGTACTGGAATTTTCTGATGTCTAAAAGCTTTCTAACCGCATTACAGTATTTTCAATTTTCAATACTTTGATTTTTAGATTTAGAAAAGATTTCAATGTTATTAAGCAATCAGAATATGCATTACCATAAAAAAGCATAAACGTTCATCTAAATATGGTCATTTTTATCAATACTAGCGTTGACATTTTCTAACACTATAATCATGAAAATTAATTAAGAAAAATAACCTGTAATGTAATGCCTTATCAGCAGTTATTCACCCTAATATATGTACAATTCATAAAATATAAAGAAGCTAATGCGCGTTAAAAATATATTTATTAATCAAGGACAACATAATATTTGTCAGAAGACATGTCAAAAATTCAAAACAGTAAGTTGTGTTTCATAGAATCAAAAGTTCAGTTAAACTTCTTGGTGCTATTCCGCTTTGTTGTTTTTGCATCCAATACGAAAGACTCACTCAGTCTGCTAGGTCGCCATTTTCATAATCCTAATCTAAAAATTGCAAACTATCCACTCACTCCTACAGCAAGGGCTCGTCCAATGATTTCCATAACACCCAAAAAAGCCTGTGAGGGTACGTGTATTTTTTAATCTACCTTCAAACAATTAATAAAAGAAAGACCATTCTTTTTTTATATTTAAGTACCTTCATGCATAAACCACAAGTTAGAAAAAAAGGTTATTTGATTAAGGTACCAAACTATGTGTTGCATAAAAATACCCACTGGAAATACTGTTGCACCAAAACAGTTATTTATTCTTATTCATTCGTTTGTATTTTATTATTTTGAAAGAATCTCCTTCCCTAATTGTGAAACTCTAAGTCTGTCAAACTTACCTCTGGTTTATAGCTTATAGAGACAGTACACCTGAAATCACGGGTGTCTTCAACTTTAGATTTACCCATTGTATCGATAGAAAAAAAGAAATAACGTTGACTGTGACAGTGACATAAGTACATAAAATCCCTTTCACAAACCTAATTAATGTAATTATGAGCTTTTGAAATCTAAGGGTCGTACAAACCGGAATATTTTTTGTCATTTATTTTTAACACGTGGATTTTGATTGACAGCAATTGACACGTGCTGAAAACAACACGATTTTTGCCCGACTACGGTCATCATCAAATAAGAGGAACGGAACACATTATCACTTTCACGATAGTTTAAAAATGATTGAGCAATTTTAGTTCACTTTAAAATGAACAGACATAAATATGTCAAATAGGTCAAGAGCTTGTTTAATGTCGTTTTTTTTTTAGAAAGACTGCAGGCATTTGAGACATATTTTGTTAGTCAAAAATGGACACGACCTAGATTTTAGTTACGATGTGCCTTTATATTTGAGTTAAAATCATGATTTTTTATTGTGTTTTCCAAACATTTAAGCCGCGGTACACCCCATCAAACAAAGTTACTGTTATGAAATAGCATTAGAAAACTTGATATCCTTAATTTTATATTTCATCTACTAAATATTGACTTTTAATAATTTTATAAAATGTTAATGTTACATGACAGTCAATAGCAGATTTCACTAGGAATGATGCATCAGAAATGTCGTCGAAATTAAAAGTTTGTTAACATTTTAAGAGGTGTTAATAAAAAATGTCAACGGTCAGTTTTGATCATAGAATTACGAACATATTTACCAGGGAAAATCTTCTAAATATATTTAAGAAACGTTTTCACTACAATGTCATTTTGAATTTACCATGCTATTTTTTAAAATATTACATATGTTCGGGCTAATCTAATCAGTAATTATTAAAACTCTGCGTACTTCTGTTAAGAATATGGAATTGTCCACATCTAATATGAACAGCTCATTCATTCATTCATTCATTCATACTTTATTTCCCTCATATGAGGATTATTTTAGAACATACAATTACACATTCATGCAACACAAATAATTACAAGAGAAAGCATTTTTACATGTATGCACCCCCCCCCAAAAAAAAGGGGGGGGGGGTCCTAGACGGGTAAGGGGGCACGCACATACACGGATTAGGCTGCTAACATTTGCTTAGGTTGAGCTTTGAGGGTCGGTGTCAGTGTCTCGGATGTATCGAAAGTTAAATATACGAACTCCACGTAGGTCTTTTTTCTGGCAACCATGTGAAATATTTCCCACCTAGAAGAAAGCAGAATTTATCATCATCAGTCATGGAAAACTGCTCCGCAAAGAGGTGAACATCGAAGGAGTTTGTGATCTGATCCCAGCAGTATGTACGTAATTCACCAGTTGAAGGGCAGGAACAAGTGATATATTGAAAAATGTCTTTAACTTGTTCTGTAATTGCATAAATTAAAAAAAAATAAAACAAATGCATTAGGTTCTATTTTTCATTAAAAGTTACAAAAGAATTTAAAAGATGTAATTGAAATAATAATTAATACCTCTTAAACCTATTATTAAAATCTTATATTAAAAAGTATCCCCTCATACCGTCAGTTTGGGTAAGAGGAGAGCAAAAACAGAGTTGCTTCACGGTCAATAAATAAAATCTCTTACAAACTAGCAGAACACAATAATATTTTTAGAATGCCATAGCAGGCAGCTTGCATAATAATGCGACACAGTACATATTTTCATATGTAAAAGTCACCTTTTACGATTGTTTTGACTCCGCTACTTAATTTCTTACGTTAAAGCTCTAGTACTTTATCACAAGAAGAAGCACTGTTCACTCTTAATTAATGAACAAAAAAGTGTAACATTCAGCTAACCATTTAGAACAAAGAGCATTATTCTTAAATAACAGAGGTCAGTGCGGTGACAGTTTTATAGATGTGCATGCTGTATAGGGATTTTAGACGATTTATGTATGAAATGTATCAATTAATGTTCGTATTTACAATTAACCACAGCTCTGTTCGATTTAAGATAGACGTTTCATAACAAGGGCAGCTATATTGAGGATCGTATTTTAAATGCGTCAATCTCACTCAGTAATCGTCACAAAACAGTTTTTCTTTCCCAACAAGAGTTTGCAGTGGGCTCTTGAAATTTTGTCGCTCTTTTTAAGTGTTGTACATGATGTGACATAATTTCGATTATTAATGAAATATAAACATTCACTGCGTATGCAATCTGAATTAAAAGTATGTCAATTATAAAAACAGGAAACCCCCAAAATTAAATGTACGGAATGAAATTGAATGAATCACAAAACCGAATACATAAACAATATTTTAAAACAAGTCTTCCCAGAGAACAAATATGCTTAAAGACATAATTGTGTTAACTTTATCCGTATTTGAGATGTTATTGCTTTTCAACTATATTAAACTCAAAACAACGGAAAACAAAAACAACATTCAATAATTGCACCTGTTACTTGGTCTTCGTCCTAAAGACACTTGAGAATTCTTGTTGAATCATTAAAATTCGTGGGGGTCGATTTTCGTGGATTTCTTTCATTTTACAGGTTCTTTGGGACGTAACTTCGTGTATTATCTGATACCTAAATAATGAAATATGACTTTAAAGCCGTGATTTATTGATTCGTGGCGGATGTTAATTCGTGGGTGAGAGGAACCCACGAATTCCACGAAAATGGGGTTACCACGAAATTTAATTATTCCACAGTAGTTACGGAGAAAGTGTGTCTTTGATATACCTTAAAGTATTCAAGTGTGAATATAAACAGTATATAACGTTTCATATACAGTATACCTTCATACAAAAGCAAACACAATTTACTAATACAAAAAAAATAAAAACATTGTCAAATAAAACAATATTTATTAAAGGACATCTTTATAGCAAACTTCTATTTAAGATATTCTTTAAAGATGAAAACATTTTATTACACTGAGTGTCGATATTGATATGAACATTTTACATTGCAAATCAAAGGTTATGAATATCAATTTTGCTATCTGTATTAAAAAACAAGAAAACTTTTTTTTTCTCTCGGGATAAATGTGTTCGTCAAAAAAATATACTAACTCTGTTTTATCTATGACTAGGTTATCCAATTACGTCAAGTGCCTTCAAACTGGGAGGTAATCAGCATTATCTTCGAAAAATACCAATAATCTGACAATTAATGACGGACAGTTTGTGTAATTCTTGTTTCTGCTTTCATCGGTTTTTGTTTAATATTTCGATAACTATAAACGCAATTGTCATGAATGTTCATCCACTAACATGAAAAAGTCATTTTTTAAACGACCCTATTTCCGCTTTAAGTTTCAATACTTAACCATTAATACAAAGTATACGGGGATATTGCATTGCAAACTACATGACAAGTACCCCGATGATAACGTTAAAAAATGTGTCCCGAATACTTCCGAATGAAAAAAAGATGTAAACATTGCCCAATATAAATCTCTGTAAGAATTCTGGTTTCAATCATGATAATTTTTCCGGGTAACAATAATTATGCATATGAGGAAATGATAGAATCTTTCCTTTTATCGATTACAATTGAACTTGTTTGACAGATATGTGCATTCCTGTTATAATTCGTGTGTGTTTTTTTGCACATTGATTTTATTCCCATTCAACACATTCAAACGGTTTCGTCCTGTCGGAAGACAAGTTTATTATAGGTAATCTTTTTTAAACAACACAGAAATTTGAAAAATATCTTATATTCGAATCGTCTTAAATTCGCCTTTACCAACAAAAGCGAAATGAGAAAAAATAAAGGGGATCAATATTTCCCTAAATACACCACAAAACAGCACGTAATCCTCTAGGTTTTCGTCGTGCTCAGTGATGTCAAAATACAATAATTCTTAACATTATGTTTATGATTAATTCTTAGATTTGCTAGAAATCAAAAAGCGTTTAAAATGTTCATTTCTATCATTTAGTGTGACAATTAAAATATTATTTCTGTGCCTTGTAAATAACATACTATACTATAACTTTTCAGCGGAACCAAGATAACATAGATAATCTAAAATATTGAATCAATTTCAGTCGATGGCTTTTGAACTGTAAATCATTGTAACATTATTGTACGGCGAACGCAGTCCATGTCTCAAATTATGCGCATGGAAGTGAAATTATATTAAAGTATGTTTGTTTCCTACTTTTTAAAAACTAATCGGTAAAAAAATTATTCCGCAGGTCTAATTCTAGATCTACTAGATACATGTTGATGAAAAGACTCTCACCAGCCTTTGTTAATATATCGGGCGGGATATTGTTGTTTGTTTGTCAAAGCATGGTTTTATTCGTTTGTGTATATCTAATTCAAGTCTATTGTTTGTTCAACTTCAGAAAACCCCTGGAACTAACACAGAATGTGCAGGATATACGCAACATGTATGTATTGTCCCCATGTGCACGCCAGGGTTCCTAAAGGTGTTGAAATCTTAGTATGTACGTGTATACGATAAGTCCATTGAATGACAGTTTTATTTACATTTTTAAATAATTCCTCACGCTTGGTTTTAAAAATATTACCTGTACAAATCAAAGATACATGGATGTAAGAGGAAAATCAAGAGGCTAATTAATTACAGTACCGGTAATCTTAAATGGGGGTAAATTATTTAAATATGTTCATAAGGGGTAATATAATATGTCACATATAAGGCATTATATTTACATCATGTATGTGCATGTATATACATCATTTGCAGTTGCCATATACAGTAAATACGTCACCGGTAATTGGTTATATTGTTTGTTATAGAATTGATAACTTAGAAATGATGTTTACAATTAAATATTTAAACATATATCATTTAATTTGTTATTCTAGATCTGTTGCAATTGTAATATAATCAATATTTATAATATAGTCCATGTTTGAACGGCGCCGTTATCACGAAAACCGGTTAATTGCTTAAAGCTATTACCTAAATAGTTTCAATGCGTTATATAAAAAAAAGCTTAATCTTCTTCCTTGCATTTCATACATGAAGTTATGAATTAAGAGAACGTATATCTAACCGGTTTAAATGTATTAACTAAGTACTAGTTAGCCTAACAGTTTTCAATCAGGTATAATATATATATATATATATTTTTTTTTTTTTTTCAGTGAAGACCAAGTACCGTAATTCATTCTCAATATAAGCATGAATGTAAGTAGATAATAATTGATTTTAACAAACTTAATAGAGGTCAAAATCTTTTCAAGTAAAAAAATACACATGCATTACCTTAATTCAATAGCAAATGCTGTATGGGATATAAAACCCCCAAATGAGTTACCGGTGAGTAATAGAAGTGACCTGATGCTAATAAACAAAGGGCCCCGGAATCAATACCCGTCTTGGGCACTTTAATTTTTTTTTCATTTCATCTATTAGAGCAAAAACCGTTTTTAATACTGTGTCTGTCTTGGAATCATTGAAACTTGCAACAGGATATACATTATTACTTAACTACCGTGTATGTTCATATCGAATCAATTTCGATAAAAAAAATTCGATTTTTTTAATTGCTGCATTGTGTTTTTAGACATGCTTTCATTTCTTTGTGTGTTATATAATATTAAAATTTATTGTTTGTTAAATCTCAGAAAAAACCCTGGCTCCACCGTCACCTGATATTGAAATCCCTCTCAACTCGTCCCTCAACTCAAATCCTTTAAAGAAAAGTGCATAAATTTGAGATCAAACCCAAGATTTGAGGCTTAGTATTGACCTGAGGAAAGTTGGTGATGGCGGGGCCTGGAAATAACAGAATACACAGTAAATACATAACAGGTGTGTTTTTGTCCAGAGGCAGGACTCTGCTTTTTTTTAAAAAATAAATAATTCGCATATAGGTTAAATATATTTGTCCATTGATCACAATTGATTAAATTGTAATGAAATAAATACATTTTGTTGGTAAATTAATCATAATATTGAATAAGATCAAGCGGTTTTACTATTGTCTTTATATAACTCATTTTTAACGTTATGGTATTCCCTGAGAACTACCGAATAAACTGCAGATCATGACACCAAAATTGAATATTGGAACGTCATATCCTATAAAGTACTGATAAGCGACTTTCTACACATTGCTGTAAAATCATAACATATCCGGGTTAGAATATTACGGATTTGATAATGGTTAACAATTGCACACAATTTCATCAAAATGTAACGGCAGTAATTTATCAACAAAATTTGAAAGATTGTTTCCTTTTGTAAAACAAGAAAGATAAAAACACAACTAAAAACAGGAAATAAAATACCAGAAGAGTGAAAATTAAATTCAAATCTCATTTTAACTTTGTGAATTAAATTTTAATTACATGTATAAGGTATATCAACTATGAAGAAAACATAAGCTTACTATTATTTGGGAAGAAATACAACATTGATTCTAGATTTATGCACAACAAATTATGTTTAAATACTTAGCTATCAATTAAACATTTTTATTATTCAATATTAAGAATTGTTGTACAGACAAGAAGATACATCTCATTCATCTATTAAGGAGATACAACTTATTGATTTCCAGGAAAAATTACATCCTAATTTTTATTGGTTCTGAATGCTGAATATGTATACCCTTCACTAATACTTACATACGGGTTTTATGATTTAAATTGAAAACTGTTTATTAAAAACTCACAATACGGAAGATATTAAAAAATGTTATGCAATGACGCATATCCACATTCTCGTCAAGGTAACATCTATTTATATATATTATAAACCTTTGCACACAAACTGTTATCTCCAAATGCGTATTTTGCTCATAATTTAATATCTACAAAAGCATGGTGTCTAACAATGTGTTTGTGATTTTCACCAGTCAGGTGTTTTATTACGCAAGTGTTTTTGCTCTAGGTAAGTGTGACTGTATGATGTCGTAAGTAGATGCATGTTACATTATTCTTGCCTCTTTTTATTGATGCGTAAAAATTAAGTACATGTCATAAGAATACCATAATTTGACTTTTTTCGGGTCATTTTTATCACTCAAAGCATAATCAATAACTTTCTTTAATAGACAAATTGCATAGTTCAGATAAACGAGGTTACTTTCAATAAAACCTGCTATAATCTTTACACTTAGGTCTTAAATTTTGAATGAATGACTAGACCAATAAGAACAAATACTAAATATAATCTACTTTGATTAAAACATATTTGTTGTGAAAAATATATATGTTTGCATTTAAATATATATTTTTAAATAAATTAATAAATTGTAAAATGTTATCAAACTGTCACTTACTCTAGAAAATAATTAGTCATTTCACCAGTAAAACAAAATAAATTGGGGCTTCTCCAGTAGACAGTAGATAGGATGAAGAAATAAATAAGCATATCAACTAAATCTTATAGGTTAATCGAAAATACAATATAGATGATTTTGATGTGTAAACTGATTATCAATATTAAGTGAGACTTTTTTCTTCTGAAAATCAGGAACATTTCCCTGTTTATAAAAAAAAAAGTAATAGATAAAAAAATATCCTGATTTTTATTAATATAATAGTTTTAAAGGTATTCAAGTACATTTAATAAACAATACAAGTAGTTCAATAATGTGCAAATATGTTAATAGTGAGTCTTTTATAATTGTTCAATTTCTTGAATGTTTAAAAAGAACTCGCTTTATATAAATTTATCTTGTATTTAAGTACATGCAAAAGGCTCTTGGATAGTCCTTATATCTTTTCATAATTTCGTCTTCAATAATTTCATCCTTTCTTAAATCCTTCAGAAAACCTAGCTTTAAACAAATCAACCTGGCAGCAGCATCCGTTGCCTGGTTCAACTGGAAACGTTGGCAGTGAGAAAGCAGTGGATGGTTTATTCACTGACCGTGGTAGTGGTGGTCAGTGTACGTTGAGTGAAGGCGGCCATTACACAGCTGAATGGAGAGTGGACCTCGGTAGTGTAGTTAGCATCAGTCATATAAACATATACTACAGGACTGACAACCAAGGTAGGTACATTTTCATCATATTTTTGTATGTAGTGGTGGTCAGTGTACGTTGAGTGAAGGCGGCCATTACACAGCTGAATGGAGAGTGGACCTCGGTAGTGTAGTTAGCATCAGTCATATAAACATATACTACAGGACTGACAACCAAGGTAGGTACATTTTCATCATATTTTTGTAAGTAGTGGTGGTCAGTGTACGTTGAGTGAAGGCGGCCATTACACAGCTGAATGGAGAGTGGACCTCGGTAGTGTAGTTAGCATCAGTCATATAAACATATACTACAGGACTGACAACCAAGGTAGGTACATTTTCATCATATTTTTGTATGTAGTGGTGGTCAGTGTACGTTGAGTGAAGGCGGCCATTACACAGCTGAATGGAGAGTGGACCTCGGTAGTGTAGTTAGCATCAGTCATATAAACATATACTACAGGACTGACAACCAAGGTAGGTACATTTTCATCATATTTTTGTATGTAGTGGTGGTCAGTGTACGTTGAGTGAAGGCGGCCATTACACAGCTGAATGGAGAGTGGACCTCGGTAGTGTAGTTAGCATCAGTCATATAAACATATACTACAGGACTGACAACCAAGGTAGGTACATTTTCATCATATTTTTGTATGTAGTGGTGGTCAGTGTACGTTGAGTGAAGGCGGCCATTACACAGCTGAATGGAGAGTGGACCTCGGTAGTGTAGTTAGCATCAGTCATATAAACATATACTACAGGACTGACAACCAAGGTAGGTACATTTTCATCATATTTTTGTATGTAGTGGTGGTCAGTGTACGTTGAGTGAAGGCGGCCATTACACAGCTGAATGGAGAGTGGACCTCGGTAGTGTAGTTAGCATCAGTCATATAAACATATACTACAGGACTGACAATTAAGGTAGGTACATTTTCATCATATTTTTGTATGTAGTGGTGGTCAGTGTACGTTGAGTGAAGGCGGCCATTACACAGCTGAATGGAGAGTGGACCTCGGTAGTGTAGTTAGCATCAGTCATATAAACATATACTACAGGACTGACAACCAAGGTAGGTACATTTTCATCATATTTTTGTATGTAGTGGTGGTCAGTGTACGTTGAGTGAAGGCGGCCATTACACAGCTGAATGGAGAGTGGACCTCGGTAGTGTAGTTAGCATCAGTCATATAAACATATACTACAGGACTGACAACCAAGGTAGGTACATTTTCATCATATTTTTTTCATAAATCATGTCACCGTTCGTTCAGGTCTAAAGTCAACTTAAAGATAAAGTTATTTGTATTTGATATTTTGAGATATGAAATAGTTTGATATTTTGGTTCATTTTGTATTCATCAACAGTCTACATATAGTATTTCTTATCATTTTATTAGTTAGAATTTTGAATTTGTGTATAACACTGTCTGGACATTCCTTGCTTATAGGTATTATAATATTAATCAAATGTTTCATCAATATTTTCTATACACACGGATTTTTTAAGGTATTTAGGTATAATGACCACAATTTGTACCAAATAATTGAATATTCTTAACTGTGATATCATTTTGAAGTTGTCGCCTAACAAATTAAAATTAGCAAAGGAATTGTTAAAATTATGACTATTTTCCAATTATTACACCTTGAATTTAACGTTGAAGTCTATGGGCAACGCATGTTTTATAAAGATATTGTAAAATAGGAACTCTGTACAAATCCCTTAATGAATGTATGAATAAACGTTCTTCTCATTAGAATGTGGAGTAAAGAGATAAATATATTTTGACATTTTTTTTTTCTTTTTATCAAATGAAGATACAATATCATATTCATGGCACATTCGCATATGCAAAAAATGTATACACATTACATCAGACGCTGCTTGATAAAAAATTGTATATAAAAGTCAAGTCATGCAAACACAGTATTCTCTTAACGTATATTCCATTTTACGCTCCATTTACAAGCATATTTAATGCAATATATATAAAATCACTCTTCGTAAGATCGTACAATAAAGAAAACAAATATATGAAAAATTACTGGAAAAAGATAAAGATGTGAAGATTCAATCGTTATTTTGTTAGCATTATCACAAGAGACATAGAGGGTAAAAATGGTTATAAAACATTCTTGTTTTAAAACAAGGGTGCATTGTGACCTATTGACAAGTAGGTAGCTGATGTGTTACAATATTGCTATGTACCTGGAATGATCAGATATTGAAAGAACATACATGACAACATATACATATATTTGTTAGACGCCCGATTTTGCATCTGTTTTTTTTTTTATTTCTTCCCCAAAAATAAACATTAGTTCTCTTGTTATGCGAAAAAGCTCAACAAGATAAATCGATTTTAGAAGGAAAATAATACATGCCCGATTTGAGTGACCCGCTTACCTGCACGTAGTTTAATTAGAAAGAAATAATCCAGTAACTGTGTTCATGTCAGATAATAACAAATAAGTATAAATTTGTCCTTTTTAAGATCCTGGGCCATATGTCCATAGATTGGCAGGATTTTCTATTTACGTCTCGAATACAACGTCCAGACTTGATGGACAACTTTGTTACAAAGACGAAACTGGAGGCACGCCTTCAGTAAACCAAATCATTAGCTGTTCTATTGTCGGACGCTACGTAATATACTACAACGAACGTAGTCGTAATCATAATCCTTTTTACCTTTCACAGTATGCTTACAATGAACTTTGTGAGATCGAAGTGTATGGTGAGTACATACTTTTATGTTTTTTGATGTGATATGGCAAATCTGTTCAATCAGAAGTGCATTTTTTCTTTGTTATTTTATTTGTATAGGATGCCGTGGAAGCTATGGTGAGGGTTGTCTTCATCCGTGTCCAACACACTGTTTTAATTGTGACACATATACAGGAGACTGTCTAAGTTGCCTTCCAGGATATCAAGGTCAATCCTGCAAAAACGGTTTGTATTTCCCGAACAACTGAAAAAAGAATGATAGCTTTAATTTATATACACCTCATATACTGTTCTCAATTTAAGAATTATAGCTTTAAGGTACCTCACTACACCTACACTTATACTTTTAAGACACTACGTCATAAGATGGCGATTTAATTGTTTGTTAAACTTTTTTTATTGTTCGATTGGGTTGTTTATCGTCGTAGCTCAATGGATAAAGTATTGGGCTTCTGAACTGCAGATCATGAGCTCAAATCCGCCTGGAGCTTTTGTTCATGTTAACTCAATTAAATTTTTAAAAATGTAATTTTTCTTCCAAAATTGAACATTTTTTTGCCTTTTAGACTTAAATTACTTCTTATCCATTATGATATCTTTCATAATCAAGTATTTTCTGCTGATTAGAGAAAATATTCCACGGTGTAGTGAGCCACCTTAAAAGTGAACTTTATTTAAAAAAAGGATCAAGTTTTCATTCACAAATTTTATGAATATTTCAGTCCGAATTTCCTCTATCAGTTTTCAAATCCCTACCCATTTTTGAATATTCCACGGTGTAGTGAGCCACCTTAAAAGTGAACTTTATTTAAAAAAAAGGATCAAGTTTTCATTCACAAATTTTATGAATATTTCAGTCCGAACTTCCTCTATCAGTTTTCAAATCCCTATCCATTTTTGATTCAATGTAACAAAAAAACTGAATGATAATAATAATAAAACATTTATTGCATTAAACTAAGTATATTGACCTTACTCTGCAGGCATAAAACTTATATAAGGTCAATGATCAAAATTTTGATATATGTTGTCTTTTATCATTGTAAGGCATTTTTCAATATTTTTGTTTTGTGTGCCATTCGATTATCTAAAAAAAAAGTGAGATAAAACCAATAAAAAATGTGCTAAACTATGTTGACTAACAAATTAAATCTTAACTTTGAATATTACAGTTCTGCCGAATATATTTCAGTAAAAAACTAAATCTGAAAATTTTAGTCCGAATTTCCTCTGTTCTGATAAAAATCCAACGTTGTTTGAGCCTAATGCCACAATATAGTAAAAATATCAAATAGTATGTCAATAATAATTCATTTCATAAATACTTTTATTGTTTAGAACAAGTTTTACACATGACATTGAACTTTATAAATATCCGAATTTCAGAACTCAAACCCTGAGTAGACAACGTCCTGAAGTAAAATACATGTACTTCTTTGCAAAAAGTTTCCTTTACGTGAGCCTGTATATTATTTGAATTCGGGCACATAATTAGAAAGTCATAAGTTGTGCTTTTTTTTTACTCCTTTTTTTTAACTCAATTCAAGAAAGTCTGCAGTATTTAAGATGATTACTTATGCAATCAGTTATCTAAATTTATACGAGTTAACCCTAACCCCCCTCAGAAAAAACCTGATTTGAACATCAACATATTAGATATAGCATCTTTGTGTAGTAAATCTATTGAAATCTATATATTCTAGAATGTAAAATTGGACACTATGGTAGGAACTGTAGTTATAAATGCAGCAACAATTGTTACGTTACCAGCGTATGTAATATAACAACTGGGAAATGTGAAGGTGGCTGTAAACCAGGATGGACTGGGGACACGTGTGATCAGGGTAAGTGTGTGTTACTAGTCCATGTTCAATATATATTTTAGGACTTTAAAAGCAAAATATTATACAATTTTTTTTTCTCTCACCAATTTTATCAAGATTAAATGTGATATAAATTTCTTTGTCACAATGTTCTAAATAGTTAACAACATAACTAAAATGAACTATTGTAGTGTGCAAATCAGGCTTCTATGGTGAGAATTGCAAGCATAAATGCAGTCAAAACTGTAACGTAACCAAGAATTGTGACAGGTTTACAGGATATTGTGACGGAGGATGTGAACCAGGATGGAAAGGGCGCAAATGTGATCAGAGTTAGTATGTTTAAGTAGCTTAACATAAAATAAATTGCATTCTTCTACTCTGATCATATAATAACGATATAATTACGTCACTCTTTAATGTACAGTTGAAGCGTGTGAATCGGGCTACTATGGTAAGAGTTGCAGCAACCATTGCAGCATGAACTGTAAAGTAACTAACCATTGTGACAGGTTTACAGGACAATGTTATGAAGGGTGTAAACCAGGATGGACAGGCTTAACATGCAGACTGAGTTCGTATTATTAACTGTTTAAATGAGTTATCTTCATATTTCAAAGAGATTAAATGTTACATTTCGATGTAACATCATCGATGGTTAATAATATATTGTAGTGTGTGCGTCAGGTTACTATGGTCATAACTGCAGTAACAAATGCAGTCAAAATTGTAACTTAACCAACAGTTGTGACAGAATTACAGGAGAGTGTGACGGAGGATGTAAATCAGGATGGACAGGGATCACGTGCAGGCAGAGTACGTAGGTTTTCTCTTTGAGTAAATTATGTAAACCTTGGAATGATTCTTATTACATTTCAATCAAAGACCACAAATGGTTAATAAACTATTGTAGTGTGTCAATTAGGTCACTATGGGCATAACTGCAGTTACGAATGCAGTCCAAACTGTAAGGTAACAAACAAATGTGACAGGTTTACAGGACAATGTGACGTAGGCTGTAAACCAGGGTGGACAGGAAACACGTGTGACCAGCGTAAGTACGTTTAAGTAAATTATATTAACATACAAAATAGCATTGTCATCTTCAATCATTATACAACTAGTATGAACAGGAAACATGTATAGTCAGAGCAAGCATTATATTCAAAATATGTTTGGAACGAATCATAAATAAATATGAACTTACCTAAGATATTTTGGAGGATGCAAAAAGGATGCAAACTTTGTTGTGAATATTCTAAATGTTATTTAAGTGAAGAGGTTCGGAAGTGTTATGAAAAAAAAAAAATAAAGTTTGGATCTTTATACATTTCAGTGCTAATGTAGCGATGTACGTGGGATTTTCCTATATCATTTTATTATGCGTTAATGTTTCATTTGAAACACGAGTTAACGCTTAAAATTGATCACGATGTTTCAAACAGGTACATTGTTAAGCATCTTCTTCATAAGTTACCCCTTAAATATTGTTTTATTTGCCACCAATGATTGTATTTTAAATTGAATTGTTCAATAAACTATTATTACCAAATTATGGTACAAAAGAATCGAGAGATCACTCTGACCGCAGAAACAGTTAAGCTAATTTACTTGATTCAATTCAGTAGAAGTTTCGGACATGAACTTTAAAAAAAATAAGGAATGCTTGTAAAATTAATTGTGAATTATAATACAAAAAGCCCTAGAATATGTGCAAATTGTTTGTAATTGAGAAATTGATAATTACAGAATGCATGGCAGGATACTACGGTAAAGACTGTTTAAAACAGTGTAGCACAAGCTGTGCTTCAAGTTGTAACAGGATTTCAGGACATTGTGATCACGGTTGTAAACCGGGATGGGCAGGCAACGCATGTGATAAGAAGATAAGTATATATATAAACATACCACACAAGGACCGTGTAGATTGTTGCCTGCCGACCATTATCACACCCAATGCCAAAAAAAAAAAAACCAATATATTGTAGCTAATATAATTACGATGTTAAAATTGAGTAATGGTTTCATTTCAAGATCATCTAATCCTAGTATATCAGAAAAATATTATTCATTATATAACTTTTTTTTATCTGGATACTTGCCAAGTTTATTTTAGAAAAATGCATCTTTGACTTCAACATTCATACATTTTTATTTATGATTTATAAGTGTGCGACAACGGGTACTTTGGAGCTGAATGCAATAGAAAATGTGGTCATTGTTTACAAGCCGATCACTGCCATCACATCAACGGAAGTTGCTTGAACGGATGTTTACACGGATACAAAGGCGAATATTGTAACGAAAGTTTGTAATTTTTTTCATAGCTCTGCTGATTATAAATACCATATTTATTAGACAATCTGTAACCCGAAATTAGTTGACTTAATTTTAATTTTCAACTCTTATAAGCATTATATGATATATAAATCCTGAAAATAAAAGTCATAACCCTTATGTCACGATTTCCGCAGCATGTCCGCCTGGGTTCTTTGGATTAGACTGCATCAACCGGTGTGACAGCTTCTGTTCTGGAAACGAGTCGTGTGATCCAGTTCTGGGTATATGCAATAAAGGCTGTAAACGAGGATGGACTGGCTTGATGTGTGGTTTAGGTATATTGACAAAATAATGATTATTAATTTTGATCGTTTAATGCAATAATGAACTCAGTTGTCAGTAAATATGTGCTCTTT